>NC_089585.1:95400471-95493833 GCF_019320115.1 Miscanthus floridulus
GCAGGTGTATTACACGAGATATGCCAACCAAGCCAAACAGGAGCTTCAGGGTTGGGCTATTGTGCACCAGGTTTCTCCACACGGCAAACTACCAACCCCTAACGATGACGATTACAACTTTAACACAAACACATATGATGGAGAGTTCTATCAGGAAGATGGGCTACCGGGGACGCTTCAGATAGTCCTACCCGAGGCCCTCGAAATGGAAGTAGACAACGAAACAGTTGATGACGAGGACGATGGAGATGTGGTGCAAAATGCCAAGGACATACAAATGCTTGAGCGATTACTTGTAGCAAGTGACGAGGACGATAACATAGAACCCTCGGATAGTGTTGCCTATTTGGATAATGTTGACAGTGATGACGAGACCTATAATCCCAATCATGAAGATTATTCGTAATACATGTAATACTATGTCTTGTTTATTTATTTTCATTTATATTTTGTTTATTTATTTTCAGTCTCTAATATGTGTACTAACAAGTCTTGTTCATTCTTCGTGCGTGCAGGTGATTGATCAAAGATGGCGAGTAGCCGGCCACGATGTGACACACCCTCGGCTTACGCGAGGAGGCCGCCGGAGGAGGGGGAGGCAGGCGAGGGACAGTTGCAGGAGGCAGCGGGAGGACGAGGGACAACGGCAAGAGGCCGCGGGAGGAGGGGGAGGCAGACGACAGGAGGCAGTGGTAGGAGGCAGCGGACTCAGCCCCCTGAGCCCGTGCCACCGACGGAGGAGGAGGAGGAGGTCGAGGAGGAGCAGGGTGCGGCGCCCGAGGACGAGGGAGGCGAGGCGTCGGGTGTCTACCAGCGAGGCCCGGCGAAGCTCCCTTCGTTTCCGCTTCCTCAGAACCGTCTAGTGCTTCGCCCTGTGCCGCCCAAGTAAGTAAATATAAATGATATCACAACTACTTCATATGATATGTTTGAAATCGAAAGAGAAACTGATAAATTTTCTTCTTACTTGTGCAGGGCTTGGGAGGTGTTGTCAGGTACTCCTCTGCGCTCTCCCGCGACCGTCTTGGGTGTGTTGTGTCGGAAGTGGTTCCCCGGCATTGTGGAGTTGCCGTCGGAGGCCCGAGAGCCAGCCTACACGTGGGAGAGGTACGCCCTGGGCGAGGACGACCAGTACCGCAACAAGCAGGAGCGGATACTTGCTGAGTTTTGGGTAAGTTCCTCTCGCACAACATTAATCAATCCTTCACATTGAATTCTATTTTTTTCAAATAACGATTGGATATATCATCTTTTATGCAGAGGTTTTTCAGGGCCGAAGAAGGAACCGAGGGCCTCGCTGATCATGTGGCGCATGCAGCCTGTAGGAAGTATGTCACCGACATGTTTTATGAGGCGCGCGTCCAGGCCCACATAGACTACTACGCGTCGGCTCGTAGAATGACAGTCACCAAGAGGGAGGCTCGACAGATGACGCTGACCCAGGAGCAGTACCTTGAGGTACATGAATAACATTGATATTGTTTTGTTTTTGAATTAAATATGTTCAATTTCATCTTCATATATGTCAAACACTCGTTGACATGTAGGTGATTCCCTGGTGGTGCCGAGCGCATGCCGATGCCTGGACAATGATCGTGGCTAGGTGGTTTACGCCGGCCTACATAGAGAAGCACGAGTCTTAGCGGGCACTGCGTATGCTCAGGCCAGCTGCCACTCACCATCAAGGCAGCAGGAGTCTCCCCGGATTCAAATCGGCATATGTAAGTGATTTTTCTTC
Source organism: Miscanthus floridulus (assembly GCF_019320115.1). Lineage (NCBI taxonomy): Eukaryota > Viridiplantae > Streptophyta > Magnoliopsida > Poales > Poaceae > Miscanthus > Miscanthus floridulus. The sequence continues at coordinate 95,402,210 of NC_089585.1, forward strand.
TATTTAGTTTCACGCTTAACGTATGCCTGATTGCTCACCACCTGCCGCCTTTCTCGCAGGAGGCTGCGCACCCGGACGAGGATGTCTCGATGTTCACGGCGTGGGCTATGTCCCACCAGACCAGGGTGGCCGGCGACGTCACCTGGGACCCGGCTGCCCCTCGCGAGGCATACTCCGACCCTAACGTGTACACTAAAGTCCAGGAGTACACGTCGGCGGTACAGCAGCGGCACGGGCCAGAGTACGACGTCCGCACCGAGCCCATTGATGCCGAGGCCATCATGAGGCTCGGTGGCGGCAGGAAGCACGGCCGGACGTGGATTGCGAACGCCGCCATCGACCCCACCACTGTTCCCACTCTGAGCCAGCTCCGAGCACAGAGCACGAGTTCCAGCCAGCCCATACGCTCACGGCCTACTCCGACACTGCAGCGGGTCGATGCGCTCGAGGTAATTATTGTTTTACTCGTCGTAAATTAATATTCTCACACTTGAGTTAGTTTTGCATTACTGAAATATTGGAGTGCAATATTGCAGGCCCAGAACAACGAGAAGACGGCGCAGATCACGGCCCTCACTGCTCGGCTGGAGGCTGAGCAGGCCGCTCGGCAGGCCCAGGAGGTCAGGATTGCAGAAATGATGCAAATCATGCAAGCTCTTGGGCAGAAGACGGGTGTGCCTGTGCAGATGTCAGCTCCTCCGCCTCAGGTGCCGCACGCGTTTGCAGCTACTCCTGTAAGCGTTAAAGTTCACTTCTCGCTTGTGTGACATAGAAACCCAGAGAACACTAGCTACTGATTTGCTTGTATGACATAGAAACCCAGACAACACTAGCTATAAAAATTTTGATAGGTTTCTGTCTAAATACTAAAACTGTAGTCCTAGAATAATTACTGCAATCTCACATAAGCATATAATTGTTTGTGCAGCCTCAGTCGGCGGGTTCCAATAACCCCCCTCGTGCGTCACCTGATTCTGGAGGCTTCGTTACACCACCCTCGACGCAGAGGCCAGACGGTTGGGAAGGTTGGTGACGCAGAGGCCAGACGGTTGGAGAGGTTGGCCAGCCTCAGTCGGATTTGAACTTGTGGACTTGACACTTGAGTTAGATTGTGGACTTATGGAATTGTTGAATTTGGACTTGTGATGATACATGTGATATCTGTGAGATATATGTGATATTTGTGAGATATATGTGATGATTGTGATATTTGTGGGATATTTCTGCTGTTGAATATATATATATATATATTTTGCATGGAAAGCAAGAAACAGGTGGGATGCTGAAAATTTTCACTGGTCTTTGCCGAGGGCCTTGACCATAGCCCTCGGCAAAGAAAATCCCAGGAAAAATTAAAAACAGGTCTTTGCCGAGGGCCTTAACCATAGCCCTCGGCAAAGAAATTCCCAGGAAAAATTAAAAAGTAGGTCTTTGCCGAGGGTTTTGAACACAGCCCTCGGTAAAGAAATTCCGAGACAAAAATAAAAACGTAGCTCTTTGCCGAGGGCCTTAGATATAGCTCTCGGCAAAGAAATTCCGAGAAAAAAAAAGAAAATAGGTCTTTGCCGAGGGCCTGTATGTCAGCCCTCGGCAAAGAAGCCGTGGAAAATAACCGCGTACCTAACGGCTACTTTACTTTGCCGAGGGTCGCCGTTAGCCCTCGGCAAATACTTTGCCGAGTGCCCGATAAAAGGCCCTCGGCAAAGAGTCCTTCGCCGACGTTTTTTTTCCCGAGGGTTCTTCACCGAGGGCTGCCCTCGGCAAATCCTTCGCTGACGGTTGAAGAGCCTTTGCCGAGGGCTTCAGGCCCTCGGCAAAGACCCTGCGTCCAGTAGTGAGTCATTGGAAAAAAGGAAATTTTAATTAGTCCATATTTAGCTTATTATCCAATGTCGGACTAAACTTTAGAGCCTAGACGTTCCGCTTTCCATTACTAGCTCCGATCACTGGCTGATGTGCTTGATGTGGCATCGCATGGCAGCGGCGGTGTTGCCTGCCGCTGCTCCTGCTTGATGATCAATGCGGTTAGCCCAATGCCTGGCGCAGACGCGATGGGATGAGACGGGAGTACAAGCCAGTGGATGCTTGGGTTTCGACTTTTCTCGTGCACAGTGCGTGTATGGATCCACAGAGATCTTAAGAAACTGGATAGAAAAACTCTCAAAATCCTAGAATTCCATCAAACACCCTAGATTCTAGAGGATTCTAACATTCAGATATAGAGATTATTTTTTTTCCAGAATCTTTATTTTACAATCCCCATCCAAACATGCCCTTGGGTGAATCGGACCAGCGGTTTCCTCGGTTGGGCTTGGGCCCACTCCTCAGCTGCTGCGGCTATGTGTGGGACATCGTTTCACTGGGCTCTCCTATCTGTGGCCAGCGGCCCAATATGGTCGAGCTAGCGCACGGGCTTGTGACATATTATGGCCTGGCCTGTGGCTTTCCATCGGATGGCGCACGAATGAATTTCTTCTCCAAGCAACGAAGCTACAACCTAGCCAGGGCTGCCTGACGTATGTGTAACTGTAAGGTGATTCCGTATTGCATGGAGGCCAGCACCACCTCTTGTCATCTTGCATTTTTAGACCCCCTTTAGATCCATCAGTATTAATCCTTTAGCTGCTAGCAGAGAAAAGCTAACTAATAGCTTTTTTTATTAGTGAGGCTAGCTTGGATGCACTTGAGCGGAGAGTTTTATGATATTATTTACAAGACTGTCACATTAACTTTTGTATTGGTAATTGTGACAACAGGTTTCATCCAGATAAAACTCTATGAAATTCTTTCTCTCTCTTTTTATAATTGATCTGCCAAGTCATCAAACCTGCTGACGTGTCACAATACTAAATACAAATGAAATTCATATGAAACTCGCTGAGGCTGAGCTAAGCAGGAGAGGAATTCAATCGAAGGTCACTGTACTTCGCCGTTGGCGCTAGGTATATAAAAGTACCGGGGTCAACGCAAACAACGCGACGGAAGCCCGTACGCAAGCAATGACGCAACGGACCCCCTCCAGTTACGATGGATGCACCTCACGGCTCACGTTAAGGGACACGGCGGCATTCATGCATCGCCATCTCTCCCAGGCCTATAGACCTTAAAAAAAAATCGTGCCACTGGATCGGCATGAATATGATCGATAGATCTCGCGCAGGTACATGTGCGAATGATGACCCATGCATGCATGTATCTGTGCAGGTCGATCTCCATTTAATTTAATTTTTACTATATTTGCATACAGCTTCATTGTTTTTTTTTTGAACATCACTCCTCAGTCTTTATTATTCATTAATGTTTGGTCCAGCTGAGTCGCGAACCACCAAACCATTTACAAAACTACTTGTACGTACCGACGATGGTCGTCCCTTTCGGCGGGTGTATATACCATAATAATGAATGCACGCAGAAAATAACCTCTAGGCGTCCTCTGAAATGTCGTTCACCAGAGGGAATCTTTTGATCTTTCCAGGCACGCACACACGACGTACGTGACGTGGGTCAATTTGTCCTTGCTGCATCGGGTCTTCCCGCGTGTCCAGGTCGCCGGCCGCGTCGGACTCTTGAACGGCCAGCATGCATCGATGCATGCATATGGCCACTCATTAACCGAGGGAGGTCGATCAATCGTTACCAGTCATCAGTCTCCTCTCTCGACCCCGCGCACATGAAGCCCGATTCGATCGCGAGGTCCGGCGCAGCCCAACCCAACCCCTCCCCCAAGTCTCTCCTCCTGTCCACGTACGCCCGCGCGCGCGCGGGTATAAAACGCGTCGTACCCGCCGCTCCAGCGGACACGTCTCTTATTACTAGCTTCCAAACTAACAGACCACTACTATCAGCTGTCATTCATTGCCTGGGACAGGAAGCAAGCGATCGAAGGGGTCGATCGGCTGAACAAGAAGGCGGGCGCGTAGAGGTAGTGCCATCATGCTTGCGAGCGCGACGAGAGCAGGGACGACGTCGACCAAGCCCGGCCACGCCGCGGGCGCCGTCCGTGGAGCCGGCGGCAGCGGCACCCCCGCCGTCGTCGTCACCGGCGCCGGGCAACAGGAGGTCACCGTCTCGCAGTTCGTCGCGCAGCTAGGTTCGTTCCTTCTAACAGAAACCGATGATTGAGCTAGCTAGCTAGAGAGATGTTCACAGTTCACAGCACTGTTATTAATTTAATCTGTAGCAAGAGTGATATGATATGATGATCAGATGAGTGATCGCTGATGAAAATGGTGGGTGCACAAAAAAGAGCGATTGATTTCAGCTTGCGTTGTGCTTTGGCAGATGAGGCGGCGCGGCTGAGGCTGGACAGCATGCACCAGAGGCTGAGGCTGCTGGAGCAGCAGATGGAGACGCTGGAGGCCGAGGTCGGCGAAGCCAGCAGCACTAGGATGGACACCTACGCCTAGTCTTAGTCGCCTAGAGTAGTTGCTAGCGGCTGGCCAGATCGATCCGTCGATCCGGAAGCAGACCACAGATCTTTTTCTTTTCCTTTTTCTTGATTAAATATTTCTCATGTACATGGACGATGATTAGAACAATATATGACGACGCATGGATGATGCCGTTGCTAAAACTATCTCCACAGTTTTGGAGCGACCTGGAAAAGTACGGCAGTTCGTTTGCATCGTCACTCTCATCTTCTGTGTGGAAATGGATGCCGTTCCAAGCATGCGTGCTGGACTTCCTGAATTCTAGAAGAACAGTTAATAGTAGAAGCCAATCTCAGTTGACTAGGAGTATTCAGAGTTCAGACAGTAGCTGATCGAGTGGCTGGGCTTGCGGTCCCCAGTCCCCCTGCAATCTTTGCAACAGCAACACCTTAAGACGGATAGATCGAGACCAGCGAAAACGCACAAATACGGCTGACGCCTGATAGAGAGTCCCTGAGGTTGACAAATTGCACAAAATGATATCATAGAAGATTTCCGTAACAGGTGCTCAGCACCTCAGCACTATTAACAGTAGTATCCAAACAAAACAAAATGATATTTATCAGAAAGGGGAAAGATGTATCACTTCACCATGAACATATACGTACATTGAAATGTCTTTTGCATGGAACCAGAGCAAAAGTTCATAACACAGAATTTCCTTCTTGAACAAGTCCTTTTGACGACACAACAGTATAGTACATCTCTTGTACAACAGCATGGTACAAATAGTACATCGATACAACAACAACAACAACAATATAGCCTTTGAGTCCCAAGCAAATTAGAGTAGGCTAGAGTTAAAACCCACCGAGAGCCCCAAGTCACGGTTCAGGCACTTCAATAGCTGTTTTCTAAATACTCCTATTCAAACATAGATCTCTAGGTATATCCCAAGCTTTCAAATATCTTTTTATTACCTCTCCATATCAATTTCGGTCTTCCTCTACCTCTACTCGTTAGCTTGGCTTAGGACTCCACAATGCACTAATGCCTCTGAAGGTCTTCTTTGGACATGGCCAAACCACCTCAACCGATGTCGGACAAGCTTTTCTTCAATTGGTGCTACCTCTAGACGATCACGTATATTATCGTTCCGAACCCGGTCCATTCTTGTGTGACCGTAAATCTATCGCAACATACGCATTTCTGCAACACTCAGATGTTGAACATATCGAATCTTTGTAGGCCAACATTCTGCTCCATACAACATAGCCGGTCTAATCGCCGTTCTATAGAACTTGCCTTTTAACTTTTGTGGTACCTTCTTATCACCGAGAATGCCAGAAACTTGTCGCCACTTGATCCACCTTGCTTTGATTCTGTGGCTAACGTCCGCATCAATATCTCCATCCCTCTGTAGCATCGATCCTAGATACTAAAAGGTATCTTTCTTAGGCACTACTTGATCTTCCAAACTCACATCACCCTCCTCATGTACAACTCCGCCAAAGTAGCATCTCATGTATTCGGTTTTAGTTCTGCTCAATCTAAAACCTTTAGACTAAAGGGTCTGTCGCCATAACTCTAGTTTCCTATTTACTTCAGCCTGGCTTTCCTATTTACAACTCCACTAACATCGATACTCAACTAAAAAAAAAAGAACAGATCACATAGTAACAACAACAAGCAAGCAAGCAAGCCACCACCGCCACAAACCATATAGCCACACGAAGAGCATCAAACTGTATCGCTATTCACAGGCTAGCTTGGTCCCAAAGCTGCTGAGGCTGATGGCAAAGGCTTGGAACGCGGAGAGTGGTTGCCGGTAATCCATCGTGAACATATCGTGGTCGACCTTACCAAACTGCAGCAGAACCGTTTTATCATCCACGCTGCTAGTAGGGTCACTGGGGTCGGGAGCAGCCACAAGCTGGAAATTCTTGACTGATGCAACTGTTACCCGCCCATGGAAGTTTAAGCACCAGCACTGCAGGTGCTCATGCCAGCGGGGTGCTTTATTCCGTAAAGTTGTGGGACCCAGGGGCCTCTTGAACTTTGTCTTGAGTGAGTTTTCCCAAGTCTCTTGGGCTGAAGGGCATTCAAGAGTGCAATACATTCTCCTAGGGCCTCTGGATTTGAGCAAGTTGTATTTGTATGAAACCTGTCCAACTTCATAGTTGCCAGCCGATACTTGGGGACTAATCCTTCTGCTTCCAAAAGGACGACTAGATCGACTACTTGATGCTTTAGCACCATCATATGGTGGCTTGCTATCATATATTTTGAAGTTTGTCCCCCAGAAATCAGATCTAAACAGGGTGCAGAAGTAGAACTGTATGTTAAGGTGGGGAAACAGGTTCCAATACAAGTATTAAAACATAACAGGAGAACAACAATCTATTCCCTCCGTCCTGAAATATAATGGATTTTGTGTTGTCCTAGTCAAAACTGTCCAAAGTTTGACCAAGTTTATAGAGAAGAGTATTAACGTCTACCATATCAAAGAGGTAAATTAAGAAAATATTTTCATAATGTACCTAATGATGCTAATTTAGTTTCATAAATATATTGTTCTGTGTACGCTTGGTCAAACTTATGACAATACTTAGGACAACTCAAAATCCCTTATATTTCAGGAGAGAGAGAGTATGCTGTCTGCACAGAGAATTTAAACAAGGGAAAGTGTCATATAACCTAACCTAAGACAGTGAAGTGCTGACTTTTCCAACAATTAGATAGTCAATGAACTTTTGCAATACCAAATACGTCAGCAGTGCAAGGACACAACTTAACCAGTCAATTGCAAAGTTGCAATGGATCCCATGTATTGCAAGCCCTAAGACCAAGTAATGTATAAGGCATGCTAGCGGGTTCGGGGAGTTTGTTCTTCAATAAGAGTACTACAACAGTGTACGGTGTAAACCATCAAAACATATTACCAGGTAGTTGAAGAGCAAGTCATATCAAAACACAGGTACCAGTTGGAACTCACAAATCCTGCAATTTTATTCATTTTGCGTATCTTAACTTATGCTTTCAAAAATCTGTTGTCAACTACATGAAATGTATGTGCCACCTAATCGCACCAGAACACGTCACTTTCAGCAACCAATTCATAAGCAGAGTTAATCCAAGAAGGTTCAGGAGAACTCTGGAATCATGTTGAACCTCACCTCAGTTTCCCCATGTATGCATTGCTCCCTTGTGATAAGTCCTCTGAATCAAGAGATATAATGTACTCAGTATGGGGACCACGCCTAAATCTTCTAGCAGCCATGAGAAACTTCCCTTTAGCCACAGGTGCTGTCAGATGCCCAAAAAAAAGACGAAGAAAAGGTATTAATCATCAAGAATATCTGATGGTCAGAAGGCTGAAGAAAAAATATATCTAATGTAAAAAAAAGTTACAAACAGACTTCTATGTAAACATAAAAGAACAAATCCACAGCCAGCTTGGAATGTGCAGTTGTGCACTTCAAAATAATTCTACATAAAAAAAACATGTAGTGTTTGATGGAATATGCACACAAGCATAAATTATAAAAAATATGATCATTACGTGTACTATGAGACTTCTTTTAACCCAAGCTTAGGTGTAGATGCACCTCAGTTGAAAAGATACAATCAGAAAATCTAAGATAAAATAACAGGGAGTCTCTTAAGGAAATAATTAGCCTGGCCATCGCTGAGCTGTTGAGGATAAGTAAGAGCTTGTACACCCATTCCCATTTTGGGTGAAACAGATGTGAAGTACTGTCACTAACTCACTATCCATGATTTCATGTATGTTATAGGACTATACAAGGGCTACAGGTAACTATCTAGTAACCAGCAGTGTTCATGTAAACTGCTTGTCCTGTTTCACTATCCAATCTACCTTGTTTCCCCATGATCACAAATGAGCTAAACCCAAATGCATCCCATTGTCCAGGAAATTTAATCTATCATGCTGGTCTGATGACAGGAAGCGATTAAGTATGGAAGTGAAATAGCCAGAATTCCATAAGAAAGAATACATCATCCATTATTTAACAATGAAAAAAGGTGCTAGATTCTCTTAAAGTGGACTTTAAATGAAGTAATGAACGTACACATCATATCTTGTACTTACAACTTGTGAAGCCAAGGTAGAGGTAGAATGTAGAGTTCTTCTTATTCCGCTTGATAAAGCACTGCATTGGGCTATCCCTTGGCCCTGGCTGTGTTTTGAGAAATGGTGTAAGATTTAGGCACACAGATGTCAAATAAGAAACACTATGACACTGAATTTGCAAGGAAATTTCTCAAACTATGTCCTAAATATCTGAATGGCTGGTACGTATCAAAATCGCTGATGACGCCATATAAGGGAAACCATGCAATCGACCTACCAGGTTGTTTCTCTCATTAGAATCTTAAATAACCAAAGTAACTGAAGCTAACAAAGATATGCAAACAAGCACTACCACAAACCGCCAGAAAATGCTAACTTCCACATTCCATCTCTGCCAGGTTAATTTGTAGCAAAAACTAGACATTTCTGATTGTGGGATATTTTTGTAACCCATGGCCAGCATCAAGCGTCACTGAAACCATTAGATAAACTAATCGACCAAATTTAGTCACCTCCAAAAGCTAACTCTGAGCACACAACTGTAAGTTATATATATGAAAACTCTGAGACAGATTATTGGGCAAAAAGTATGTCAGATTTTGGACCTTATGATGGAGATCCAGCTACCTATCCCCCCCCCCCCCCCCCCCCCCCCCATATTGCTACTTCAATGATACCTTAACACCTGATTCAATGGACCACATGAAGCACCACACCTGCCACCTCCTGCCATCTGCATGCCATGGTGTCACCCACAACGAGCACCACGCCACTGCTTCCTGCCTTCCATTGCCTGTCAGGTTTGCCGACCTTCCTCTGCTGACGCCGGTAAGGTCCTTGGTCTTCGTCATCCACTACCGCCCTCCATACGACTCCTTTCATTTCTCTCATAGTTTTCCTCCTGGCTCCGGCGCCCCCACTCTGCCCGCCTCCTCTGTCTTTAGCGGCTCCTGCCACTGCATCCATCATCACTGCTAGTCCCTCGCTAACTAGAAACAAATGTACCTCCCCCGTCATCAATTCCCACCACCACAGCCGACAGCACCATCATCGACCACAAATCCCTACCCACCAAAACTTTTTTGGAGTTTCAGCGCAAAACGCACCGGTAATTGCATTATCACAAGGACCAGAGAAACAGGTTTAAGCATTCGGTGTTCGTCACCCATACGCATCAACACAACTCCACGCTCTCCAACATTAACCACTGACTAACAGCAGCTAAGAACAATTACATATTCCACTCCTCACCAAACTTTAAGATACTGAGCCATTTCCCCTTAGCCGCCAAGCGTTCTGAAGCATCCACCAGGAGATTCGCAATTTCATCAGGGTAGTCCTTCTGCTTCCAGTCCAGAGTCGACTTGTACATGATTCTATTCCATTCATCATCCACCTGGTTTAGCCAGTCAACCTTGGGTGGCTGGTTGCCAGCCTTCTGAGCTTTTCCAGCTTTGTATTGAACTCCGGCTTCTTCTCGGTTGGACAAAGTAAGATCCAGCCCGTGAGCATGGCCAAAATTACCCACCAAAACCCCCAACCCCTAACCCTAAACTTCGTTGCAGTGCATGGAGTTCTTGAGTTTTCAAGAGACGGAGGTCAGCTTGAATCATTTTGCAAAATCGTGAGGTTGGTAATTCAACATATTTTGCATTCTAGATTTGTTGACAGACATCTAGCAATTATCATATATAAAACAATACAAATCTACTAACCCCGCCAGTACTCCAATTTCTCAAACTCGCGAGAGTAAGCAATCTCATGGATACATGGCCAGAACTGACGGTTCAAAAGTACTCAGAGGCCAGATTCGCCCTCAAATTTCACATAACTACCTAGTCCGATACGTCAATACCATCATTCATCACGGAAGCTTCGCCAGTAAGGACCAAAATCGCATATTGCATCGATCCCTCCTCAAAATAATCGAGACGAGATGGATATACACAGACCAACGCCGCCGCACACACTGAATCAGCACCAAAGAGCCTAAGACACTCTACTACTGACCTATGTGCGAGCGAGCAGCTCAAACCGCAGCTTCCATCCTCACCTGCTTGAGCGAGGAGGGGAAGGTGATCTTGCCGGACTCCGCCGGCGGACGCACGACGGCGACGGCGGCCTCCCGCCACCGGCGGCACACGCAGGCGCAGGAGACGACGTCCTTCCGCGCCGGCCACCGCTCGCCGCCGGACGCCTCGACGCGCCGCACCACGTCGGAGAGCAGCTCCGGCAGCAGCCTCGCCCACCTCTCCTCCTGATCCTCCGCCTCCGCATCCGGGTCCGCCTCTACCACCTCGTCCATCGCGCCGCGCTGCGGTGGCGGCGCCGCCGGGGCAGCATGCCGAGACATCTCCCCACTACAGTCGCGGGCCTCTCCTTTTTCTTCTTTTCTTTCTCTCTCTCTTCCTCTTTTTTCGCCGGCTTGTGTACTCAAAACCGCGTTCGGCTCTCCACGCCTCCACAGTCCACACCACCCCCGCCCCCGCTCTACTGTCTGGACCGTAGAACTAACTGCACTAGTAGCTGACAAGCACCGGTGGTCACCGTAGAGTCCGTCGTATGCTATTTTTTTTAAGAAAACTAGGCCCCGTTCAGTTGCCGGCCGAATTGGCGCCGCCGGAATTCGTATATCACTGTAGCGTACTGTAGTAAAGACACGAATCAAAGTTCACGGATACATGTCGGGCTCGTTTAGTTTCCAAAAAGTTTCCTAAAAAATGCTAGAGTAGTCGTCACATCGAATCAATTTGGCTACAGTAGGAGCATTAAATATAGACGAAAAAAAATTAATTGCACAGTTTTGTTGAAAATTGCGAGATGAACGTTTTGAGCCTAATTAATCCATGATTAAACACTTATTGTCAAATAAAAACAAAAATGCTACCGTAGCCAAATTCTTAGAATAGCCTCTGCGTTTTAGATTCACGTGCCCAAAACAACGTACGGTCAGCCAAGAACTAAATGTAAACAGAATGAAACGAAGGCTGCACGATAATAGATAGACCAAGCACTCATACATGAGGGACAGGACGATATATAGCTCCGAGTACAAATAGCAACAGTCACCACACATCATCAGTTCGTTAGGTCGTAAACGATCGTGGATTATAAGTTAGAATAATATTTTTCTCTAACACCAAACCAGCCGCTAGTAATAATCCATAATCATTTCAGCCGAAACGAACAAGCTACCTACCAACCGCGCAGACCATACAGTAAGTTAGTTTCCAAACCAAGGCAGGAGACAGTTCTCAAAAGACACCACAAAATGTTGCGTTGCTCTAGACATACATCCTAAAGTGTCCACGCTAGAGCCCTGGTAGCAGATCCTTCAACCTCAACTGCACTTGCAGCGATTCCTACTGAACTCGAAGATCCCTGACAACCGAGCCTCATGAGGTTAGTGTCTTACACGCTAGAACAGGCAGGCTATAGGAAATAGGGAATATATCACTCAAACCGGTGCTACACCTGAGATGTACTCTTCAACGACAGGGGCATGGGGCCTGAACTCGAAGATCCCTGACAACCGAGCCTCATGAGGTTAGTGTCTTACACGCTAGAACAGGCAGGCTATAGGAAATAGGGAATATATCACTCAAACCGGTGCTACACCTGAGATGTACTCTTCAACGACAGGGGCATGGGATCACCCATCAGCTGCATAGGCCCGTTCGTCGGTCTGAAACTTGACTGAAATTGGTTGAAAAATATTGTTCTAGCTGAATGGTTGTGAGAGAAAAACACTGTTCCAGCTGAAAAAAAAGCCGAACAAGCCGAACATAAGATAAACCGAAGAGGGCCATAGCTCTTCTAAAGCACCGTCTTGCAGAAGCATGTCTTAAGACTTTATGTTTTATCATACACTCACAGATGACAAAATACTACAGTCGCTATCGGTGCGCGCAAAAAACAAACACAGTGGAGACTTTCTAGGAAGCTATGACTGTGACATGGAATAGATTTAGAACGCACCTGTCTGCCGAGTCCAGTCCAGATATACCTGCATATCTTGTTTGTAGCTTCACGGACATGTACGCTTGCTGACAAGGCAAATACACTACCATTAGCCTTGCATGTACACCCATGCGCTTATATAGAAGCTAAACTAAAGCTGTACATACCTCGTCCTTCTTAAAACGCTCGAATGACAGGTCCACATCCGCGCAATGACCTTGTATGGATGCAAGCAAACCACTAACCGAGATACTCAGCTCCTGTATATCATTAGGAGGCACCTGTAGCGTCAGCAGCTCGTGCACGTCCTTGATGTTTTCCAGAGCCTGGTGTACCATCCTGACTGTCTTGTGTGCACAGGTCTGCAGTCCAGCCATCTGCTCACTATACGAATTTATCTCGAACACCAATCTAGCAAGAGTAGGGTAGTTCTGGTCAACTATGCTAAAACCCAACTCATGTGTTGCAGGCCTTAAGAATCGGCAGATGGCAGTCGCCTCCGCCTAGAACACTGTCATTTGCTTGGTAAATCTGTATCTGCGACGGAAATTTGTTCCTACAATCTTTGTACAGAAATCTCCATCCGTTGTTGTCCTAGTCCTAATAGACACTTCTGTTTCATAGAATCTCCTAGTCATCACATCTAGAATAGCCCTAAGGTGTTCCATATAACGGCCCGGCCGTGCACCCACCTGATTCGAGAACAACATGCAATGGTAAATAAATGTCTGGGCAGACCTACATTTTGTTTGTCTCAATAGCACGATGTAATGCACGTACATAAAAAGATACGCTGCGTAACGACCCAAAAATCCACACACCAAAAATCATAACTACAAAACTTTTATTGTTACCCTATGCAATGTTGAGTGACATCTGTAGGAGCCAACCCTAGGTGTTGCATTAGAAGTAACCCAACTAGACAATTTCATGAGCATGGCATGTCATTTGTTAATTATGTTTAATCAAATACTGACAAATAAAATATAGCATACATTGTTAACTCAAATGGTGATTTGGATTTCCATTTGTTTTATGTAATGTCTAATAACTCCTTTAAAGAAATAAACCATAAAGTAATTATTAATCAAACCAAAGAATAAATGCTTAAAGAGAAAACTATTTCTATTTTTGTATAACAAAACTACACCTATTTTTGTTATACAAAATAGCTAAATAAAGTTCCTAATATATATAAAAGAATGTTGTGGGCCTCATATCTAAAACTCCAATGAATAAGGTACATCAATTTTGAATTCAAATTCCAAATCAAATTTGAATTTAAACAAAGGAGAAGAAAAATAAAACAGAAAAAGGAAAAGAAAAGAAGAAGGCCCGCTAGCCAGCCCAGCTTGCGCGCAGCAGCAGCCGGCCCGCTAGCCAGCCCAGCATGCGCGCAGCAGCAGCCAGCCCAGCTTGCGCGCGCGGCAGCACCCGGCCCCGCTAGCCAGCCCAGCGCGCTGCTCACGCCCGCGCGCCTTCCTGCTTCGCCTGCTGTCGCTGCCACCGAACCCCACGCGTCAGCCACACCCCGGCACAGTGTCGTCTTCCTCCCCACGCCGGCACCGCCTCCGACCGAGTCCCGACCAAAGTGACAGGCGCGGGCCCGGGGTCACGCGAATCACCTGGCTCTGTCCCCTTGGCGCCGCGCCCACGCAACCTCCGCGCCAACCACCCGCGCCCGCGATACCGTTCGATGCCAACGGCGCATCGCCAGCCATCCGCCCCGTCCGCCATGGATGGAGCTCGAACCCTAGGGCTATAAAGCAACGCCTAGAGCCCTAGGGATTCCTCAGCCACCGCCGCCGCTTGGTGGCCCAACAGCCCGCACCGCACCGAGAGAAGAGGGCCGAGAAGGAGTTCGGAAGAGGGAGGCGAGCAAGGAGCTCGGAGACGCCGATCGTCGGAGCCGGAGCGCCGCCCTAAGCACCTACCCCGACGACGCGCCTCGCCACTACACCACCACCGAACGCCGCCAGCACCGCTCGGTGAGTCTTTTGGCTGAGACCTCCTCCTAGCCCTTGGACGCCGTAGCAGAGCACGCGCACGCTGCGCTCACGACGCGGCCGTCATGGCGTGGCCACCACTTGCACACCCGACCGCCTCGCAGGACTAGGATGTAGCCGTAGCACCACCATGATGACCGGAGGGTAGCCACGTAGACCGAGACCCCGTTAGCCGGCCACAGCGCCTAGGCCACGAGCACCAGATCACCGGCCGGAGCTCCGCCGTGCACCACCACCGCTCACAGACTCCGCCACGCCCTATGGTCGTCACCGACACTTTACCCTATCGCCCGCTAGCCGTTTGAAAGGGAACGGGGCACCAGGACCCCTGGAACAGCCCCTAGCTGCCCTGCCGGCAAGCACCGCCACGACCAAGCCACCGACCGCCGTGGCCAACGCCCTGGGAAGCCCTGGCCACCACCTAGACCCCACCACCGTATTCGCCGAGGCCTGGTGAAGCTTTTCCCCACCTTAATTGGACGCCAGCGCCGCCGTAGGAGATCGCTGGTGAGCACACCACCGGCGGGAACACGCCGGGGATGGAAGCAGAGGACTCCCCTCACCGGGCGCACACGCCTGCACCCGGTGCACGTAGACCAGGCTAGAGGGAAGAAGGGTAGACTCGGTCCACTGAAGACCCAGCCTACGGTCCATGGACCGTGAACACCAGTTCACCGTGAGCCACGCGGTGTGGGCCGAACCGTGGACGAAGCCCAGTGGAGGTCCTTGGCTACGACATGGAAGCGCCATAGCATGCCACGTGGCGGGCCGAAGCCCAGCCCATATCCAGGCCCAACTGGCCCAGTTCGGACCCGGTCCGTGTTGATCGTTGACCGGTCAACGTTGACCAATTGACCGGACCCACCTGTCAGCGTCACAGAGACTCTGGACCCACATGTCAGTAAGTGACATCATGCTGACATCATGACAATGTCACGCGGGTCCAACCTGTCAGCAACAACACAGTCGAGGTGACGTCATGATGACATCACGGTGAAGTTAGCTGCTCTAGCCCCACACGTCAGTGACTATGACTCGTTGACTTGACGTTGACTTTGACTGGACCCACAAGTCAGTGACCCAAGAGACCCTGGCCCCACCCATCGGAACTGATGACGTTGATGACATCATGCTGACGTCAAGATGACGTCAGCAGGACCCCCACTTGTCAGCTCGGAGTCGAGATGATGATGTCATGCTGATGTCATGCTGACGTCAGCATGCCACGTGGACCAGTCACAGTGTGACACGTGTCAGCCCAGGATTAATTCAACCTTTTCCATTTTCAGAGATGAATTAAACTTTGGAAATTCATAACTAATTCATACGACCTCAAAAAAATACGAAACTAGGACCAAAATTCATCTAAAATCAAGCTTTACACAATGAACCCATGTTTAAGTGCATTTGGCTCTTTTGAATTTTCATTGCTTCTTTGTGCTACTCTATAGACGTCGCTAACGCGACTATAATTCGAACGTATGCAGACTCGGAGGAGAACCAGACGGACGAGGATCGTGAGTACCGTGAGGAGTACAGAGACGACTACACTGAAAGTGCCACATCCCACCCAATCTCGTAGCACCTATTACGTATGGCTAATATAGAACTGCTATTGCTTTACTCTACTGCTATAATCATACTATGATAGGACTTGCATGGTAGTATGCTTACTTGATGGCCTTTACTTTAACGCAACCTTACCCCTACATACCCTGCTATTAGGCTAGACACACGCTTACTGCTATATTACATTGCTTATACTTCTACTACGCTTATACTACATTAAATGCGTGGTGAAAACTGGTGCTATCTGGACTATGGGGAGAGTGCTACGTGTGTGACTTGGGTGTGTGGAGGGTGAGGGTTGTGTCGACCAAGTTGGAGTATACGACAAGCCTGGGGCAAGTCTTACCGTGGGGTGCTACCTAGGCACCCCTGGAAATGGATACATGTGGTGGGTAAGTGGTATATGAGGTGGTCCTGGGTGTGAACCTGTGATGGGAGGAGCCTGGGGTGGAGGTGCTGTGGTGGCACGGTAAATGGAAACCCTGATGAAGACATTCTAGCTTGGTCATCCCTAAGGACTTACTAGTACTTAGATTCACCGGGAAGCCTTACGTACCACTCGCCCTATATGGTGCGGGACGGCCGGACTACTTGGTAGGATTTTGCCACTACTGCTAGGTGGATAGCGGACAGTGTAAGGAGGTACGGGGCACGGAGGATTTCCCCCACACCCTTCTGAGACTTCATGGAGACCTTGTGGACCTGGCTCATGACTCACAGTTTCAGCCGCCCCAGACTAGAGTTGGGGTGTACCAGGGCTGAATGGTAGAGTGGCGTTATCCTAGGCTAGCAAGCGGCCGAAATCAGCCCAGTTGATGACAGTCAGCGAAGAAGGCAGATCTTGTGGTTATGTAAAACCTCTGCAGAGTATATGGTTGATCGATCGATACATGTGCCGACTTGTCGGCTATAGACCTTTCCTGGGTTTCGCTTAAACTAGATAGTGAGATGAGTCCTTCTCTTCTTTCCCCGTGAGAGAGTGTCGGTCGTAGCCAGGGGCTACGGGCCTTGAGACAGTGCTGAGAGGGAGTTGGCCTATCGACTGAGCGGTGGTATGGTGATGGTGTGGAGATGGTGGTATACCGATCCTAGGATCAAAACCTAGCTCTGGACGGGAATGGGGTGGAACATGTGTGGGAATGGTGTTAAAACTTGACCAACTATTATTGTATACTTAATATGTTAAAACATAGGAAACCCCAGCCTTATAGGTTCCTTTTGATTATATCCAACTTGCATCCAATTTCCACAAAGCATTGCTCATAGGATGGGAGTGGCCAGTACAAATCGTACTAATAAATTTTGGCACACAGGTTCTATTGAGGAGTTTAGCTCCGAGGAGTTTGATGGTTGAGGGGTTCGTTCCTACGCTTGAGTTTGGCGATCTTATCTTCAAGCTGTTCTGAATGAATGCTACTTTTGATTCCGCCAATGTGGCGATGTAATAAATTATGTAATTCCGCACTATTTGTACTCTAATATTATCGTTGTATGGATGTGGTATTCGATTGGAAATTTGGGTAATATGATCTGCAACGGTCTTATTACACTTCGACTCTGTAGATTTCCCTTCATAGAAATCAGGTCATTTCAGTTGGTATCAGAGCCATACTTGACCATAGGACGAAACCCTCAGAAATGGACGATAGAATAGGACGTGAACAACCCTTCTTTTGGTTATATACCGACCCTACATTTACTTTTATGCAAGGCTCATCTATTATTGACATGCTAACACCTATTTCCTTAAAACATGCAGATGGCAACGAACGTCGACTGGCCGCCTCTAGGACCGCTACCTTTGGACCACGCCAAGCTTACCTTCGACCTACATGAGCTCGAGGGTTTTGCACAGACCCTCTGCCGAGCTCTCATCATGTTAGGAGTCCCTGATGAGCTTGTCAAGGTCACCTGCACTGGGAAGCCAGCTCAGGAAGGAGGAATCGAAGGACCGATTATCACCTCAGTCGAGTTCCTAGCTAGCACTATCCTACCTTCTGTCCCAGCTTTCACCGAGATGACTATAGAGGACACAGTTGAGGAAGGACTACGAGCTGTCTCACACAAGGCACTTCGCAGAGTGATGAGAGACCACCACGAGCACCTGAAGATGATAGAGTTTCGTCTACTTCCCTAGGCCCTCGACCTTAGCCTTACCTCGAGTGAGCAGAGTTTCGCAGCCGGTAGAGTTATCTTTGCCGAGGAGGACAGATGTCTTCGTGTCTCGGCTATCCACCTACTAGAGCAGGATAGGTACGTGACCTAGCTGGAGCAGAGGAGACGTCAGGACCAGGCCCTTCTGTGGGAGTACTAGGAGCGAGACTCGCAGGGAGCACAGGAGCGAGCTAGTCTACTTGAGACAGTTGCCAAGCTACAGGATGAGCTCAACCATCGTGAAGAAGTCCACAGAACCAAGGTCGCAGACTTACAGGACAAAGCCGCCGACCTAGGCAACAGGAACTACTACCTTGACAGCAAGGTCTTGGAGTTGCAGAGAGAGTTGGACGATAAGAAGGTCGAGTTCAACCGTAGAGGAGACAGAGAGAGGTCCAAGGGGATTGATATGCTGAAAATCCAATCTCGGAACAAGACCATGACTTAGGATCTAGAGGAGTTCAGAAAGAAGGCCATTCGCAACCAGGGTCACCTAATCGAGGCACTCAGGCAGAACGAGTACCTACAGGACAAGTGTGAGGACATGGCAGGCTTGCAGAAGTCTGACAAGAAGCGCCTTAGGGAGATGAAGGGTATGTGGGATCAGCTACCCAAGGAGATTCGCAGCAAGACGAAGCCTAGGATAGAGGAGTTTGAGTTAGCCCTGACTCGCCTCAACCTAGATGCCTGCCCCACCCTACCTGGAGCCAAGCCTACGGAGGAGCTCGCCGAGGCCTTGAAGTACGTGTCCCAACTTCACAAGTCTGACAAGGAGATCGAGATCGAGAATAGTCGTATCCCAGCTGCGGTGTACGAGTTAGAGTTGATGACCCTGCGTGGTCATGAGTCATGTCAGTGGCTTCCATAAGTTGTACCCCATGATGTACCCCTTATGAGATGTATTATGAGACACTATGCGTAGTACGATCTTCGTGAGTCTCCAAGTGTAGCCACTGGAGATGATGCTATGTAATAAAACCCATATAATGAATGTTTTGGATCTTATTACATCTTATGGATCTTATTGCTTCTTTGTAATGAATGTTGGATAGAATAAATGTTTTTCTTTAAATCGTCAAAAATCATGTAATCATACTAAATCGTAAGCACTTATGGCACAAACACTAAAATTTATATGATCCGTGTTTCAGATGCTGAACCGCCGATCTGATCGCCTAATGAACCGTGGACGTGCGCCCACCCCCGAACCAGTCGAACCAAATGGGGGGCGTGGTGGCAACAACCGTGGCCGTGGCCGTGGCCGTGGATGAGGAGGGATACCCTTCAACCTGGAGAATACCCTGCTGCCTGAGGAGAACATTCTGCCACCACCACCACCGAACCTGGCAGAAGTGATGGCACAACAAACCCAGCTTCTTGTAGCTCTGGTTAATGGAGCAAACCGTCACCAGGGAGGTCAGCAGAATGACTTCCAAAGGAAGCTAGAAGGATTTCTGAAGCTAAGGCCACCTACCTATGATGGCACCGACCCTGACCCGCTTGTAGCTGATGACTGGCTCAAGGAGATGGAGAAGAAGCTTGACCTCACTACTTTCACTAATGATGAGTGTGTTGGAGCTGCCACACACCAGCTCATAGGTGCAGCACGCGCCTGGTGGGACAATTTTAGTGATTCCCATGAGGACCCTACCAACATCTCGTGGGATGAGTTCACCGAAGCATTCACTGAGTATCACATTCCCAAGGGTATCATGGAGGCCAAAGCCGAGGAGTTCCGCAACATCAAGATGGGAAAGGACAGGGTGACTGAGTACACTACTCATTTCACCAACCTTCTACACTATGCACCTTCCTATGTTGTGAACTCTGAGAAGGAGAAGCTATACTATTACCGCAAGGGACTTAACCCGCACATCAAGCTGAAGTTTGGCGGTATTGAGAGTAGCATGTTGCATGCTCTGGTGGATCGCTGCATCCAAATCGAGAAGGACCGTGCTGAAGCTGGAGAGGTGTACAGGGAGAGGAAGCGTAAGCCTGAGGAGTCTTTCTGTGGACGTGATCGCAAGAGGTTCCACAGAGATGCACCATCCAGAGAACGCTCTTGCCACAACAGGGATGACAACCCTAGATCGAGTAGGGGTAGTGGAGGCTACACCACCAAATACTCCCACCCTGCTCAGGATCGTTACACCCGGGACCGTTATGCTCAGGACCGCAACACTTAGGACCGTTTCAACCATCCCCGCTCAGCGAATGAACGCCCAGCACAGAACCGCCCTGCACCAAGCACTGGAAACTGGAAGGCACCCACGCCAACCCCTACAGGCGGTACGCCTTTCACCTGGTTCGCTTGTGGCCAACCAGGTCATAAAGCCACTGAGTGCCCACAGAACTCAGCCGCTCAGAAGTCTCAGTTCAAGAGATCTGCTACTCGTGGACGTCTCAACCATCTGGACACCGAGGAAGCACAAGCTGCCCCTGACGTGGTGTACGATATGTTTTTAGTTAATGGCAATACTGCATCAGTTCTATTTGACTCTGGAGCAACTTGTTCTTACATATCATCCAAATTTGCACGAGAGCATGACCTGCCTGTAACCCCACGTGGAAAGCCTATCATCACCAGCTCACCTTTAGGAGACCTAAAGTGCACACACATCTGTAAGGGAGTGAGTCTTACCATTGAAGGTCTTGTCTTTGAAGCCGACCTAACCCTGTTACCTTCTACAAACCTAGATGTCATCTTAGGTATGGATTGGTTAACCATTCACCGAGGTATCATATCATGTTCACCTAGATACGTCCAAGTGACCCACCCATCAGGCCAAGTCATTAGATGTGAACCCCAGTCCAGAAAGTCCACCTCTATCTTATGTGCCCTTAAAGCGAGTTCAGAATCACAGAAAGAGAAGAAGACAGTTCATGATGTGCCTGTGGTCAGAGACTATCCTGATGTATTCCCTGAAGAATTACCGGGTATGCCACCAGACCGTGATGTGGAGTTCATCATTGATCTCTTGCCAAGAATAGGACCCATTGCCAAGAGACCCTATCGCATGTCAGTTGATGAACTGGCCGAGCTCAAGAAATAGCTTGATGAGCTCATCTCGAAGGGATATATCAGACCCAGTGCTTCACCCTGGGGATCCCCTATTCTATTTGTTAAGAAGAAGGATGGCTCAATAAGAATGTGCATTGACTACTGGAACTTGAACGCAGTCACCATCAAGAACAAGTACCCCCTGCCAAGGATCGATGATCTGCTTGATCAGCTTCGAGGTGCCAAGTATTTCTCCAAGATTGATCTTAGATCTGGCTATCATCAGATGAAGATTCAAGAGAGTGACATCCCGAAGACAGCTTTTGTGACTAGGTATGGGCAGTTTGAGTTCACTGTGGTGTCCTTTGGACTCACGAATGCTCCCACCTACTTCATGAACATGATGAATAAGGTTTTCATGGATGATCTGGATAAGTTCGTGGTAGTATTCATTGATGACATCCTTGTTTATTCACCCATCGCCGAAGAACATGAACATCATCTGAGAACCATGCTTGAGAAATTAGCACAACATCAGCTCTACACAAAGTTTAGCAAATGCGAATTTTGGCTACAGGAAGTTGCCTTCCTAGGCCATGTACTATCAGCTGAAGGTGTCGTAGTTGACCCAGCCAAGATTGAAGCTGTGAAAGAGTGGGATCAACCCCGTAATGTGACAGAAATCAGAAGTTTCTTGGGATTGACCGGATATTATCATTGATTCATCGAGAACTTCTCCAAGATAGCCCATCCAATGACCAACCTTCTGAAGAAGATTAAGGAGTTTGAATGGACGCCCGAGTGCGAACAAAGCTTCCAGAAATTGAAATAGAAGCTTACCACAACTCCTGTGCTAGCATTGCCTGATATCAGCAAGGATTTTGTGGTCTATTGTGATGCATCCCATCAAGGACTTGGTTGTGTATTGATGCAAGGTGGAAGAGTGATAGCATATGCTTCCTGATAGTTGAAAGAACACGAGAATCGTTACCCAACCCATGATCTTGAGTTAGCAGCAGTTGTGCATGCCTTGAAGATCTGGAGACACTACTTGATAGGCAACAAGTGTGATATCTATATGGATCACAAGAGCTTGAAGTACTTTTTCACTCAGGAAGATCTAAATATGAGGCAACGCCGATGGCTAGAGTTGATCAAGGACTATGACCTAGAAATTCATTATCATCCGGGAAAAGCTAATGTAGTCGTAGATGCTCTCAGTCGTAAGAGTTACTGTCACACTTTGATCACTGAATCCGTACCACCTGAGCTCAAGGAAGAGATTGAAGATTTCCAACTTGAGATACTACCGCATGACTTGCTGAATGAGCTCCGCATACAGTATGATCTCATAGATCGTATCCGTCAAGCTCAGAAAAGCTACAAAGAGATCGAATATCTCCGTGGTCTGATGAAACTAGGCTACAAGACCAATCACCAGGAAGATGAACAAGGAACCATCTGGTTCAAGAACAGAATCTGTGTTCCATCTAATCCAGCACTACGAGAGGAAATTCTGTCAGAAGCTCACGATTCCAAGTACTGTATTCACCCTGGAGGTTCAAAAATGTATCAAGACTTGAAGAAACACTTTTGGTGGAAAGGCATGAAGACAGACATTGTGGGACATGTGGCATGGTGTGACACCTATAATAGAGTCAAGGCTGAACATCAAAGGCCTACAGGATTGCTAAAGCCTCTTGACATTCCCAAGTGGAAGTGGGAGAGCATATCCATGGATTTCATAGTTGGATTGCCCCGTTCATAGAAAGGCAATGATTCCATCTGCGTGATTGTTGATCATTTGACCAAGATTGCTCACTTTGTACCAGTTAAGACCAACCAATGCCAAAAAATTAGCAGATCTATATATTGAGCATATTCTCAGACTGCATGGAGCTCCCTCTAGTATTGTATCCGATCGTGGTCCTTAGTTTGTGTCCCGATTCTGGGAAGCCCTGCACAAGTCCATTGGAACCAAACTTGATTTTAGTACCGCTTACCACCCACAGACAGATGGATAGACTGAACGAGTAAATCAGATCTTAGAAGACATGCTTCGCGCTAGTGTACTGAATTATGGCTCTGATTGGGAGAAATGCCTACCCTATGTAGAGTTCTCTTACAACAATAGCTACCAAGCCAGTATCAAGATATCGCCATTTGAAGCTTTGTATGGCAGACATTGTAAGACACCTTTGATGTGGTCCCAACCAGGAGAAAGATCGTTCTTTGACTCTGCTAAGATTCAAGATGCCGAAGAAGGAGTTGCTCAAGTGAAGGAGAATTTGAGAATTGCCCAAAGTCGATACAAGAGCTATGCTGACAAAAGAAGAAGAGAACTGGAGTTCAATGTGGGAGACTTCGTCTATCTCAAGGTATCCCCGCTACGTGGAACTATCAGATTCCATGTGAAAGGAAAGCTTGCCCCTAGATTTGTTGGGCCATACAAGGTTCGTAAGAGAATTAGAAAACTCGCTTATAAACTTGAGCTACCTGAGGAATTGGCGGGTGTACATCCCGTATTCCATGTCTCCCAGCTACGCAAGTGTTTGAGAGTGCCCGACGAAGTAGTTCCAACTGATACACTTGACATTCAAGATACTCTTGAGTATAAAGAACATCCTATCAAAATTCTGGGAAGAGATACCAAAGAGACCCAAAGCAAAACTATTCCTATGTGCAAGATCCAATGGAGCAATCACACTGAGAGAGAAGCAACATGGGAAAAAGAGTGTGACCTTCGGCTATGATACCCTTACCTCTTCAAAGAGTACATTACGCTTTAATCTCGGGGATGAGATTCTGTTAAGGGGGTAGGACTGTAACAACCCAAAAATCCACACACCAAAAATCACAACTACAAAATTTTTGTTGTTACCCTATGCAATGTTGAGTGACATCTGTAGGAGCCAACCCTAGGTGTTGCATTAGAAGTAACCCAACTAGACAATTTCATGAGCCTCATATCTAAAACTCCAATGAATAAGGTACACAAATTTTGAATTCAAATTCCAAATCAAATTTGAATTTAAACAAAGGAGAAGAAAAATAAAACAGAAAAAGGAGCCCAGCTTGCGCGTAGCAGCAGCCGGCCCGCTAGCCAGCCTAGCATGCGCGCAGCAGCAGCCAGCCTAGCTTGTGCGTGCGGCAGCACCCGGCCCCGCTAGCCAGCCCAGCGCGCTGCTCACGCCCGCGCGCCTTCCTACTTTGCCTGCTGTCGCTGCCACCGGACCCCACGCGTCAGCCACAGCCCGGCATAGTGTCGTCTTCCTCCCCACACCGGCACCGCCTCCGACTGAGTCCCGACCAAAGTGATAGGCGCGGGCCTGGGGTCACGCGAATCACCTAGCCCTGTCCCCTTAGTGCCACGCCCACGCAACCTCCGCGCCAACCACCCGCGCCCGTGATACCGTTCGATGCCAACGGCGTATCGCCAGCCGTCAGCCCCGTCCACCATGGATAGAGCTCGGACCCTGGGAATATAAAGCAACACCCAGAGCCCTAGGGATTCCTCAGCCACCGCCACCGCTTGGTGGCCCAACAGCCCGCACCGCACCGAGAGAAGAGGGCCAAGAAGGAGTTCGGAAGAGGGAGGCGAGCAGGGAGCTCGGAGACGCCGATCGCCGGAGCTGGAGCGCCACCCTAAGCACCTACCCTGATGATGCGTCTCACCACCGCACCACCACCGAACGCCGCCAGCACCGCTCGGTGAGTCTTTTGGCTGAGACCTCCTCCTAGCCCTTGGACGCCGTAGCAGAGCACGCGCACGCCGCGCTCATGACGCCGCCGTCATGGCGCGGCCACCACTTGCGCACCCGGCCGCCTCACCGGACTAGGATGTAGCCGTAGCACCACCATGATGACCGGAGGGTAGCCGCGTAGACCGAGACCCCGTTAGCCGACCGCAGTGCCTAGGCCATGAGCACCAGATCACCGACCGGAGCTCCGCCATGCACCACCACCGCTCGCGGACTCTGCCACGCCCTATGGTCATCACCGGCACTTTACCCTGTCGCCCGCTAGCCGTTTGAAAGGGAACGGGGCACCAGGACCCCTGAAACAGCCCCTAGCTGCCCCGCCATGACCAAGCCACCGACCGCCATGGCCAATGCCCTGGGAAGCCCTGGCCACCACCTAGACCCCACCACCGTATTCGGCGAGGCCTGGTGAAGCTTTTCCCCACCTTAATTGGACGCCAGCGCCGCCGTAGGAGCTCGCCGGTGAGCACACCACCGGCGGGAACACGCCGGGGATGGAAGTAGAGGACTCCCCTCACCAGCCGCACACGCCTACACCCGGTGCACGTAGACCAGGCCAGAGGGAAGAAGGGTAGACTCGGTCCACTGAAGACCCAGCCTACGGTACCGTGAACACCAGTTCACCATGAGCCACGCGGTGTGGGCCAAACCATGGACGAAGCCCAGTGGAGGCCCTTGGCTACGACGTGGCAGCGCCACAGCATGCCATGTGGCAGGCCGAAGCCCAGCCCATATCTAGGCCCAACCGGCCTAGTTCGGACCTGGTCCATGTTGACCATTGACCGGTCAACGTTGACCGATTGACCGGACCCACCTGTCAGCGTCACAGAGACTCTGGACCCACATGTCAGTAAGTGACGTCATGCTGACGTCATGACAATGTCATGCGGGTCCCACCTGTCAGCAACAACACAGCCGAGGTGACATCAGCTACTGACGTTAGCAGCTCTGGCCCCACACGTCAGTGACTATGAACCATTGACCGTTGACTCACCCGTTGACTTGACGTTGACTTTGACCGAACCCACAAGTCAGTGACCCAAGAGACCCTGGCCCCACCCGTCGGAACTGATGACGTTGATGACATCATGCTGACGTCAAGATGATGTCAGCAGGACCCCACTTGTCAGCTCGGAGTCGAGATGATGATGTCGTGCTAATGTCATGCTGACGTCAGCATGCCACGTGGACCAGTCACAGTGTGACACGTGTCAGCCCAGTATTAATTCAGCCTTTTCCATTTCCAGAGATGAATTAAACTTTGGAAATTCATAACTAATTCATACGACCTCAGAAAAATACGAAACCAGGACCAAAATTCATCTAAAATTGAGCTTTACACAATGAACCCATGTTTAAGTGCATTTGGCTCTTTTGAATTTTCATTGCTTCTTTGTGCTACTCTCTAGACGTCGCTAACGCGACTATAATTCGAACGTATGCAGACTCGGAGGAGAACTAGACGGACGAGGATCGTGAGTACCGTGAGGAGTACGGAGACGACTACACTGAAGGTGCCACATCCCACCCAATCTCATAGCACCTATTACGCATGGCTAATATAGAACTGCTATTGCTTTACTCTACTGCTATAATCATACTATGATAGGACTTGCATGGTAGTATGCTTACTTAATGGCCTTTACCTTGACGCAACCTTACCCCTGCATACCCTGCTATTAGGCTAGACACACGCTTACTGCTATATTACATTGCTTATACTTCTACTACGCTTATACTACATTAAATGCATGGTGGAAACTGGTGCTATCTGGACTATGGAGAGAGTGCTGCGTGTGTGACTTGGGTGTGTGGAGGGTGAGGATTGTGTCGACCAAGTTGGAGTATACGACAAGCCTAGGGCAAGTCTTATCGTGGGGTGCTACCTGTGCACCCCTAGAAATGGATACATGTGGTGGGTAAGTGGTATATGAGGTGGTCCTGGGTGTGAACCTGTGATGGGAGGAGCCCGGGTGGAGGTGCTATGGTGGCATGGTAAATGAAAACCCTGATGAAGACATTCTAGCTTGGTCATCCCTAAAGACTTACTAGTACTCAGATTCACCGGGAAGCCTTACGTACCACTCGCCCTATATGGTGCGGGACGGCCGGACTACTTGGTAGGATTTTGCCACTACTGCTAGGTGGATAGCGGACAGTGTAAGGAGGTACGGGGCGTGGAGGATTTCCCCCACACCCTTCCGAGACTTCATGGAGACCTTGTGGACCCGGCTCATGACTCATAGTTTCAGCCGCCCCAGACTAGACTTGGGGTGTACCAGGGCTGAATGGTAGAGTGGCATTATCCTAGGCTAGCAAGCGGCCGAAATCAGCCCAGTTGACGACGGTCAGCGAAGAAGGCAGATCTTGTGGTTATGTAAAACCTCTGCAGAGTGTATGGTTGATCGATCGATACATGTGCCGACTTGTCGGCTATGGACCTTTCCTGGGTTTCGCTTAAACTAGATAGTGAGATGAGTCATTCTCTTCTTTCCCCGTGAGAGAGTGTCGGTTGTAGCCAGAGGCTACGGGCCTTGAGACAGTGCCGAGAGGGAGTTGGTCTGTCGACTGAGCGGTGGTATGGTGATGGTGTGGAGATGGTGGTATACCGATCACAGGATCGAAACCTGGCTCTGGATGGGAATGGGGTGGAACGTGTGTGGGAATGGTGTTAAAACTTGACCAACTATTATTGTATACTTAATATGTTAAAACATAGGAAACCCCAGCCTTATAGGTTCCTTTTGATTATATCCAACTTGCATCCAATTTCCACAAAGCATTGCTCATAGGGTGGGAGTGGCCAGTATAAATCGTACTGATAAATTTTGGCACACAGGTTCTGCTGAGGAGTATAGCTCCGAGAAGTTTGACGGTTGATGGGTTCGTTCCTACGCTCGAGTTTGGCGATCTTATCTTCAAGCTGTTCTGAATGAATACTAGTTTTGATTCCGCCAATACGACGATGTAATAAATTATGTAATTCCGCACTATTTGTACTCTGATATTATCGTTGTATGGATGTAGTATTCGACTGAAAATTTGGGTAATATGATCTGCAACGATCTTATTACACTTCGACTCTGTGGATTTTTCTTCATGGAAATCAGGTCGTTTCACGCTATTACCTGATACAACAACGGACCGTCTTTGAACCTGCTCAGACTTATGGGTGGGTTGATCTTATGGTACACGGGGCATATGAGGCTGTGGATGTCGACCATCTCCTTCGCTAAATATGATGCTTCGAGCTTCATTCGATCACCAAAAGCAGCAACATGTGATAAGCTTTCTCCGGTTAACACGTACGTGAAGGACTGAGCACTGGTACAGATGTCCTGAAGAGCTGGTTGATTTTAGCTAAGACTTATTGTGTTTTTCTCTTAAAATAAAATAGTATCGACTGGACTTATAAGTCTAGAAATTAATCATCGAACAGGCTGAAGCAGCATCGCAGATCTGCTGACACGATATTCTGCACTGGACAAAGGCATTGTACTTCTGATAGTAGAAGTCTCGAAGCTCTAGTATCATCATACAGCTGTAGTCTAGCACTGGCGTTGGCCCATGCGTGGCCACCGCCGCGTCTGTGTAAATCCTGTTCCCGTCAAGTGCAGCAGCCGGTGCTATGTTGGCAGTTGTACAAGGACAGGAAAAGCAATAGTCTAGTTGGTGCAAGTGCAACGGACCCTGTTTTATGGAAAGCAACAGCACTACGTCAGATTTTTAGGGGCATTTTTGTTGCAGGGGTGGCTAGGGTTGAGAGCACTCCTACAGTGGATGTCTTCGGGCCCCAGCAGCCTAGCCGCCCCTACAGATGACACTATAGGGGCGGCTGGTAACCTGAGCCGCCTCTACAGTTAGGGCTGATCTGTAGGGGCGGTTCAATCACCAGCCGCCCCTGTAGTGCCCACTTGTCTTTTTTCAAATTTCAAAATTTGAAATGTTCAAATTTAGTCAAATGATAAGATAACCAAAATAAAAGTTATAGATCTTGATGAGTTGAACAACTTTTGTATTCATCACTTTTACATATGAAATCATTTAGGGTTTGAAAATTTAGTTTGAATTTGTCAAATTTTAAATTTTAAAACGTGTAAAACATTGTCACATCCAAGTTTGATCAAACTTAAATGCTGAAGCATGATTTTAGAAATTTTTAGAAAAAAAACCATCGCATTTGGAGTTAGTATGAGGGAAAACAACTAGTTACAAAGTTTACCTACAGATTAAAAAGAGAAATCACACTGTTCTAGATGATCCTTACATGATCATAGTGAACAGTGTGATTTTTTTTAATCTGTGGATCAACTTTGTAACTAGTTTTTCTTTCTCATACTAACTCTGATGATTTTTTTTCCTAAAATTTTCTAAAATCATTCTCTATCAATTTATTTTGTTGGTTTTGTCAATATATACATATGAAAAGTTTGAGCAATTTAAATTTTGAATTTTAAAAAAATACAACTTCAGACAAGATTTTGGTTCCCCAAATGATTTCAGCTGAAAAAGTGATAAATATCAAAGTTGAATAACTCATCAAGATCTACAACTTTTGTATTGGTTATTTCTTCATATGACAAAGTGGTAACGACATTGTTCACAAATGTGACACATCTCTCATAAGGTTTTATAAACTATATGAGACATGTGTAAGATTAGTGAACAATGCATGCTAAGAATTTGTCAAATGAAGAAATGACTAAAATAAAAGTTGTAGATATTCATGAGTTAAACAACTTTGGTATTCATCGCTTTTTATGTTGAAATCAATTTGGGTCTCAAATTTTGATTCAAACTTGTCGTTTTTCAAAATTTCCAATTTGAAATGTTCAAATTTTGTCAAATGACAAGATAACTAAAATAAAAGTTGTAGATATTAATGAGTTGAACAACTTTGGTATTCATCACTTTTTATGTTGAAATCATTTTGGGTCTCAAATTTTTGTTCGAACTTGTCATTTTTTAAAATTTCAAATTTGAAAGGTTCAAATTTTGTCAAATGACATGATGACCAAAATAAAAGTTGTAGATCTTCATGACCTCTACAACTTTGATGTTTATTAAATTTTCATTTGAGATCATTTGGTGTCTCAAAATTATTTTAGTAGTTTTGATTTTAATTTTTTAAAATTTAAATTTTTTTCCCAAATTATTTCGACCGTTCGATCTCCACAACCGACGACACAGATCTCTTGAATCGGATTCTACCGGAAGCTGATTCTCCTGCTTCGCCTTACCTTAACCGGCTTCTACTCAGCTTCTTTCTTGCTTCTCCCGCTTCTCGTCGGAATCCACCCAAACAAATATATACTCAGCTTCGTCTTCTCCTTCACGAAGCTTCTCTTCCCCTCCTCTCTCTCGTGTTCGCTCTCTCTCGCTCTCCCTCTCCGACGCGAGCAGGGGGCCACGGTGGGTGCAAGCGTCCGCGCCGGCGGCTGGCGCGACGACGGCAGCCACCATCCTCCTACTCCATAGCCCTCCCTCGCTGCGAGGCGGCCCCCTCCCTCTCCCACATCCTGCGCGCGTAGCTCGTCAACGCTAGGTTCATCCACCGCCGTTCCACCGCCTCCTCCACCGTCTCCCTGACCCCAACCGCTGCCCCCGCCCCATCCACCGCCGTTCCCTAGGCCGCAACGGTGACTAGGGTTTGGGAGCGCTCGCCCATAGCCGGCTGCCCTGTCTCGGACCTCGACCTCGACCTCCGTCCTTGCCGGGCCGGCTAGGGTTTGGGAGCGCTCCTCGGCGCGGCCCGTCCGTCTGCTCCCCTGGCGCGCGGCTAGGGTTCGTCGTGCGGCTGCCCCCGCCCCATCCTCACCATCCTCTCCGACCTTGACGCCATCTCTCTAGGGTTACCACTCCGTTTCACGCCATTCACCGCGTATATATCCCCATCCCCGCCGTCTCCCTTCTCAGTTGCTCACCATTCGCTCAGCTCCGGCAGCAGGTGCTCATCCCCTCTGTTCATCTTTTTTCCTTTTTTCCGATGTTTGTCATTGATTCAAGCCGGCCTAATCCCCTCCCTTTGTGGTTGTTTTCTAGGCGCTATGGATCTGAGTTCTTGAACAAGCAAGTGAATCTAGTTCTCCCCATCGCCCCTCCCTCTATTTTGTTCATCTTGTAACCCTAGGTTCTTGGGGAATAGGTCGATCCCTAATTATTTCGTCTCATACTTGATGTAGGCACAACAGATCTGTCATCCCTTGTTTGTTCATCTGCTTTTGATTGTGTCTATTCGGTATAAGCAATCCTCCTCTTTTGAACCCTCCCCTCCTTCCTATTCTGATTATTGCAGTAGTACTTGATGGATGATGTCAGTGCTGTCTAGATCTGTGAATGAAATATATTTCTGAGCTCATGTCCAAGTCAATGATGTTGCTATTTTTGCTCTGAGCATTTGTCCAATGCCAATGATAATTTGTCCATGCTTTTCATGATTTCTTTCAGTAAATCTGAGCACTGTCCAATGTCAAAGATTTTTGTCTATGCCTTGGATGTTTGTTTTCAGTTAATCTGAGCACTTGTTCAATGTCAATGATGTCTTTCATATAGTACTAAAGATTGAACAGTAAGCATTGGTTGTTGTTTACCTTGTCCAGGAAATAAAACACACCCTTATTTTCATAGCTTTGTTGTGTTGTTGTGCTCATTGCACCCGTGTTGCTTTGGTAGATGGCTTTGGAGGACCAGCAACGACTATTGATTGCTTAGGCCGCTGCTCTTATCACTGCTATGTATGCACTCTTGTTTAGTAGGCTTAGAATGCAACATGATTCAAGGCCTCATATCACTTACGGTCCTTTGAGAATCATGGATGAGGAAAGGCAAAAAAACTTGGATTTAATTTACAACTGCAATGATATAGAGTGTGTCAACATGCTTCGTATGAGAAGAGCACCTTTTTTTAAGCTGTGCCAACTGCTTAGAGAAAGGAACTTGCTCACAGATGCTACCTTCCTTGCTGATGCTACCTTCCTTGCTGATGCACTAGAGAGGGAGGATGGGTTAAGGGTTGCACCAGGTAATCAACTACAATGGCTAACTACATAAAATCTACAAATGTATAACACTGAGGCATTGGACTTACGCTATGATGATTTTCATGTGAAAGCAACTGCTACTGTTCCAATAATGTTGGACTATGTTTTTCATGTGAATTGAGGCATTAAACAATGTGCAATGATGATTTATTTTTTATGCTACACTTGACCTGAGGCTTTGGACTTATGCTATGATGATTTTTTATGATACTACACTTGAACTGAGGCATTGGACAAATGCAATGATGATTTTTTGTGATACTACATTTGACCTGAGGCTTTGGACATGAGCAATGATGATTATTTGTTTATGTGATACTTTAACTGAGGCTGGAGGCATGTGCAATAATGTTTATTTGTTATACTACAATGATGATTTTTTGTGATACTACATTTGACCTGCTTGCTGGTCCGTTGGTTGATCCATCTTTTGTGCAGTGCCTGCCCTCTCCTGGTGGTATTTTGTATGCATGGTTTGGTGCAGTGGCTGCTCTCTCCTAGTGGATGCGTCTGGTCTTCTCTAGTGGCTTCTTTTGTGCATAACTCACTCCTGCTAGGCTTGGTTGTGCAGTCGGCTTACCCATCTCTATGCAGTTGACATGTTCCTGCATTCTTTTGTGCAGTTAACATGCTACCCTCTACTAACTATGGCTAACTGTGGCTTGTAGTTAGTGACTATATGCCACTACACCCTTGCATTCTTCTTTGGGTCAACCTACCTGATGCTAGTGTGTGTATTTGCCTTAGCAGTTTGATCATGTGACCCAGCCATTCATTTGAACATCTTATTGTTAACTCTTCTAAGCATATTACCTACATTCTTCTGAGGACATGTCTGTTGCCTGTGATGTATTTTTCATATAACTGAGCACATGTCTGTTGCCTGTGATGTGTTTTTCATGTAACTGAGCACATGTCTGTTGCCTGTGATGTCTTTTTCATAGAACTGAGCACATGCCTCTTTGCCAATGATGCTTACACATGCCTCCTGGTGGTATTTTTGTTACTACACTTTACTTTTTCTGCAGCTATGGCATGGTATGTTGTTCATCGTAGGAAGGAACCTGGTGTGTACTCTAGCTGGGACAAAGCACATGCTCAAGTCGATGGCTCCCAAGGGTAATTGCTACAAAAAAATCAACTCAAGAGAGGAAGCTTTTCAAGCATTCTATGGCCAAGGACAACATGTGAATCCACCTCAGCTCGAACTTGCTGGACATGATTAGTTTCCTCTACGGCACAATTCATTTGAAGTTAAAGATGTAATAATCGTAGTCCACTTTCATCCCCTCTTATCTTCTTTACTACCAATAATGATGGACTTTTATGAATTATGACTTGTGATGATGTTCTAAATAATGGTCTTGTGTTTGTGGATGTATATATGTATATTTGTGGCGGTCAGATTCAAATTTGAATTATATATATATGTGGTCAGATTTGAATTTGAATTATTTTTTTTGCTGGAAAATCCACTGTAGGGGGCGGTTCTTGATTGAACCGCCCTTACAAATACACACAGCAGGGGCGGCTGGTGATACAGCCGCCCTTACAGAAGTCCACTATAGGGGCGGCTGATATTACCAGCCACCCCTATAGAGGGCACTATAGGGGCGGCTGAAAACACCAGTCGCACCTATAGAGGGCACTGTAGGGGCGGTCAAGAAACCGCCCCTACAAAGGCACCCTCTGTAGGAACACCCTGGGAAGGGCGGCTGGCGCAGCCGCCCCTACAGAAGCTCTAGAGCCGTCCCTACAGTTAACTTTTGTAGTAGTGCAGAAACGGAATGGAGTTGACTTAGGTGATACCTGGTAATGGAGACGGGGATCCCGATCTTCCGTCAGGTGATGGTAACTATCATTGTGGCGGAGAATGACACACCGATCCGACTTCACATCGAAAGATCGAACCCTGCAATCTTAGCACCACAGCTCCTCTGGTTATCAACCAAGTCACGGACCAAGTTGACCTCACCAAGAAGGCTAATCCCTGCCTGCGCAACGAAGAACACAAGCAAGAACAAGAAAGAAAGCAACCAAATTGCAGATGAATGATTAATCTCATGAGTTGGGGTCTCACAAACCGATGAACGATGAAACTGTTCTTGACAGAATAATCTAAGCAAAACCCGAACCCTAATGGAGGGGCGGCGGCTGTTTATGAAGACTCTAGGGTCATGCAAGACCCCTGGACGCGCCCCTAATGGGCCCAAACTCGATACATGGTCCAACAGACCAAAAGACGGTGTCACAGCACCCTGGCAGATTCTGGACGCTGACTTGTTTTGACGATTCCCGTTGATTCTGAATAACTTTTGACGTGAAACCACTTGGATTGGCTTCCTTATCAAATTAGCTTTCCATCCATATGTGGATCATAGAAAACGGAGTCCGGATGCATCTTGGGCGACTAGTTTAAGGCAGACTGGTCCTGGAGGCCGAGGCAGACTCGAATTCTTGTTGGACTGGGCCTCCGGCTTGTGTTGGACGTCCTTGCTGGTCATCATCACCTCCTCCACATCCTCTTAGTCCCTCTTGACCCTCTCCAATGTTCCTAAGCAGGATAACATCATTAGGTAGTAGTCTATTCTCAAAAGTATGAAAAGGATCGCTTAAGAACGAGCTCACCTGTAAATTGAGTTGACACATTCGAGCCCGGGTCATTGGACCTTGCATGACGGTTGGAGGATCAGCTGGTACATCTGAAGGAGTGATGTCCTCATCATCCTCCCCCTCTTGAATTGGAGTCATCCTCGACTCAAGCTCATCTTCTTCTCCCAAATAAGGTTTCAAATCTGCAATGTTAAATGTGGGACTAACCCCAAACTCGGATGGCAACTCAAGTTTGTATGCATTATCATTTATTTTCTCAATAATCTTATATGGATCAGCTGCTCTTGGCATTAATTTAGACTTACGTAGCTCAGGAAATCTATCTTTTCTTAAATGTAACCAAATCAAATCACCCGGTACAAGTTTAATCTCTTTTCTACCTTTACTACCAGCAATTCTATACTTTTCATTCATGCTTTCAATATTTGCTTTAGTTGTTTCATGCAACTTACGAATAAAATCAGCACGCTCTCTAGCATCACTATGTATTCTCTCAGTGGTAGGTAAAGGCAAAAGATCAATAGGAGCACGGGGGTTAAAACCATACACTACCTGAAAAGGACTTACCTTGGTAGTGAAATGTTCCGCCCTATTATATGCAAATTCCACATGCGGCAAACACTCTTCCCACATCTTCAAATTGCGCTTCAAAATGGCTCTCAACATGGTGGACAATGTTCGATTCACAACCTCAGTTTGCCCATCAGTTTGGGGATGACATGTTGTAGAAAACAGCAGCTTGGTCCCCAATTTATTCCACAACGTGCGCCAAAAATGACTCAAGAATTTTACATCACGATCTGAAACAATAGTAGAAGGCATACCATGCAAGCGAACAATTTCTTGAAAGAAAAGGTCAGCAATATGAACAGCATCGTCGCTCTTATGACAAGGAATAAAATATGCCATCTTAGAAAAACGATCAACCACCACAAAAATACTATCCCTCCCCCTCTTAGTCCTTGGCAATCCCAACATAAAATCCATAGATATATCTGCCCAAGGAGTAGAAGGAACAGGAAGAGGCATATACAAACCATGTGGGTTCAACCGCGACTTAGCTTTTTGACATGTGGCACACCGAGCCACATACCGCTCTAC
Source organism: Miscanthus floridulus (assembly GCF_019320115.1). Classification (NCBI taxonomy): domain Eukaryota; kingdom Viridiplantae; phylum Streptophyta; class Magnoliopsida; order Poales; family Poaceae; genus Miscanthus; species Miscanthus floridulus. The sequence goes on from NC_089585.1 coordinate 95,437,881, forward strand.
ATCTCGCCTCATCCTTGGCCAAGAGAAGTGTGTGGACAGCACCTCCTCCATCTTCTTGGCACCAAAATGTCCCATCAATCCACCTCCATGTGCCTCCTGCAACAACAAAAGACGAATGGAACCAACTGGAATGCATAGACTGTTAGCTCTAAACAAAAATCCATCGCTGATCATAAACTTATTCCATGCACGTCCCTCTCTACAATTAAGCAACACATCCTTAAAATTGGGATCAAGCGCATATTGTTCTTTAATGGATTGAAGACCAAAAATCCAGCAATCAAGTTGGGACATCAATGTATATCTTCTAGACAAAGCATCAGCAATCACATTATCCTTCCCTTTCTTGTGTTTGATAATATAAGGAAAAGATTCAATAAATTCAACCCATTTAGCATGCCTACGATTTAGATTATTTTAAGAGCGAAGATACTTAAGCGATTCATGATTAGAATGAATAAAAAATTCTTTAGGCCACAAATAATGACGCCACGTCTCTAAAGAACGAACAAGTGCATATAATTCTTTATCATACGTGGAATAATTAAGAACAGGACCATGCAATTTTTCACTAAAGTAAGCAACAGGTTTACCATCTTGCATCAAAACACCACCAATGCCAACTCCACTAGCATCACATTCTAGCTCAAAAGTCTTACCAAAATTTGGAAGTTGCAGTAATGGTGCGTGTGTAAGCTTGTCCTTCAAAGTGTCAAAAGACTCCTCATGTGCCTCTCCCCAATGAAACACCACTCCTTTCTTCGTCAACTCATGCAATGGGGCAGCGATGGTGCTGAAATCTTTGACGAAGCGGCGGTAGAATCCTACAAGACCAAGAAAACTCCTCACCTATGTGACGGTTTGGGGAACCGGCCAGCTCTTTATGGCTTCAATTTTCATCTCGTCCACCTCAATTCCCTGTGGAGTTACAATATAGCCAAGAAAAGAAACTCGATCCGTTCAAAAGATGCACTTCTCAAGGTTACTAAATAAACGTGCATCACGTAAGGCATTAAAAATAGCACGTAAGTGATCCATATGTTCATTAAAAGACTTGCTGTAAATCAATATATCATCAAAGTAAACTACCACAAAATGACCAATAAAAACTCTTAAAACCTCATTCATTAAGCGCATGAAAGTGCTAGGTGCATTTGTCAAACCAAAAGGCATAACTAACCACTCATACAACCCGAATTTAGTTTTAAATGCAGTTTTCCATTCATCTCCAAGGTTCATTCTAATCTGGTGGTAGCCACTTCATAAGTCAATCTTAGTGAAAATTATAGAACCACACAACTCATCAAGCATGTCGTCTAGCCTAGGAATATGATGACGATACCAAATAGTAATATTATTGATGGCTCTACAATCAACACACATACGCCAACTTCTATCTTTCTTAGGAACCAAAAGTACAGGAACATCACAAGGACTAAGGCTTTCACGTACATACCCGCGGTCCAAAAGGTCTTGGACTTGCCGCTGAATTTCCTTAGTCTCCTCAGGATTGGTTCGATATGCAGCTCGGTTGGGCAAGGTCGCTCCCGGAATCAAATCGATTTGATGCTCTATCCCTCTCATAGGTGGCAGCCCCGGGGGTATCTCAGCTGGAAAAATGTCCTCATACTCCTGCAAAAGGTTAGTGATAGCAGGCGGTACCGAGCTAACAATATCATCAAGCGAAAACATAGCTCGTTTGCATACCAAAGCATAGCAAATATCATCATCAGAAATTTTAGCAAAGTCACATTTTGTTGCAAGCATAACACCACCCTTCAATTTAATCCCCTCAGCCTTAGAAATAGATGTAGACTTATCCTTTTTAGGTGGGAAAATAGAATTAGCAACTTGCTAATTTTCAGATTGAACATCATTCAAACTAGCAGCGCGTTCTCTATCAGCTTGTACAATTTGAGCAGGGGTCAAAGGTACCAAAGTAATTTTCTTTCCTTTATGCACAAAAGTGTATTTATTACTTCTACCATGGTGTGTAGCATCATTATCATGTTCCTAAGGATGACCCAATAAAAGTGAACAAGCTTGCATAGGTACCACATCACAATCAATAGAATCAGCATAAGAACCAATGGAAAATGAAACTCTGCAAGTTTGTGTTACCTTTGCTTTACCAGAATCATTTAGCCACTGAATATGGTATGGACGTGGGTGTGGGCGTGTGGTCAAGCCAAGCTTCTTGACCAAATCAGAACTCACCAAATTGTTGTAGCTACCTCCATCAATAATGACACGTGCTCGACGGTCACTGATGACGAAGAAAATCTGGAACAAGTTATGGTGTTGTAGCTTCTCAGGTTGCTGGACTTGTGAGCTGAGCACTCGCTGTACAATGATGCTCCTATAGGACGCCGTGGCCTCGTCACCAAGGACTTCGCCGTCCTCCTCATCTGCATCTTGGTCTTCTTCATCCTCAATGTTAGAGGTGCTGATGTAACCATCTTCTGTAGCAATATATGCCCGCTGACTTGGGCAGTCCTTCTGCACATGGCCAATGCCATGGCAGCGGTGGCACTGAATACCCGAAGTGCGTCCCGTCGATGCAATGGATGAGGAACTCTTGGTAGGCACCTGCAAAGAATTTTTACCTAAATCTGAAGGTCGTGCGGGAGGTGCCTTAGGTGTAGCAGAAACTCCAGAGGTTGTTGGTCGCTTGCTCGCTGGTGGAGGCGTCCGAAAAGTGGTTGGCTTGGTCAGCCCCGAAGATGGTGCCGAGCGTGGCGTGTAGGTGCTGGTGCTGACCTTGCTCTTGCCCTGCTGTTCATGCCCCTACAATTCCTTTTCTGCAAGCATAGCAAACTGAAACAACTGGTTGACAGTGTTAAATTCTTTATAATCAACAATGTCCTGAATCTCACGCCTCAAACCCGAATAAAAACGACAAATGGCATCTTTGTTTCCCTCCACAACACTACAGCGCATCAATCCCTTTTGGAGCTCACCATAGTAATCCTGTACAGATTTATCTCCTTGTTCTAAATGCATCAATTTCTTACGCAAGTCTCTATGATAAGGAGGAACAAAACGATCATGCATAGCTACCTTAAGTTCTTCCCACGTACTAGGTAAAGCATCCTGTGCAGCTAGCCCATTCCACCAAATAATGGCAAAATCCTTAAACTCACTAGTAGCTTGTCTAACTCTATGTTGCTCAGGTACAAGGTGGGCACTAAACTTTTGTTCTACCATCATCTCCCAATCAAGATATCCCTCAGCATCATAATGACCCAAAAAAGATGGTATTGTGAACTTAATTTTAGCATAAGGATCATCGGGTACACGGTGATTATTACCTTGACGGTGGTGGTGGTGGACACCACCCATACCTATCGTGTTGCGGCGAAGACGTTGTCGTAATCTCTCTTGTCGGACAGCTGCTCGACCTATGTTTCCAGCGGCATCATGCACCGTGTCTTGACCATCGGTGTTGCTGCCGGAAACGTCGTTGTTGCCCGCCACAAAGGTTTCCAACTCAGTAACCTTGTCGGTTAGCGTGAAAATTCGCTTGTCCAATCTCTCCGTGCTATTGCCAATGTTGAGTTCAATGAGTGCACAGTGACGGCCTTCCTGACGGCCTCATTCATCCTTTTTTGGGCATCCTCTACAACAGCTTGTAGTTGCTCTTGGCTGACACACTCGTTGAAACCCTTAGGATTGTTATCTTCAGTCTGATCACCTCCTGCCATTGTAAACACAAAAACAGGAACAAACGGTGAAAGTTATCCCTACCAAATGACTACGTGGTGGTAGTGGTGTCACTTTTCACAGCAAGTGGAAGCGTCTTACCAAGCTCTTACAAAGTTCTTACCAACGCAAGCAGTGGGCGGTACAACCGGTGGCTGGTTCGTGATACCTGTGAGGTAGTGGTACCGAGACTGCAAGGCCCTTTGTCTGTACTGATCTGAAGAATTTGTGGAGCTTGGAAGGCAAATAAAGAGTAATATGTATATCTTGCACACAAGTCAGTAACAGAAAGTAATGCTAAATTATAGTCTAAAGTACTTGTTCTCGTTGCTGGTCTAAAGTATTACAAGTACCAGGTGTGTGACAAAAGTATGGTGGATAGCAAGGTGATAGGTGTGAGAAAAATAAGTATGGTGGATGGAAACCGTAACACAAACAAGGAACCAGACAACACACGCTAATACAGCTCACTTTGGTCTTCTCTATGTGCTCCTCTAAATATTGTTCCTCTTTTGCCCCTCTCTTTTTTTCTATTTTTTGGGCTGATGTTGTTTTTTTTGGGAAATTTTTACTTTTTTATTTTATTTTTTTGATATTTTTCTTTTACTTAGGAGCACAAAAGAAGTAACCACAGAAAATATGAGCTCAAACAAGTGAAAGACGTGGCCTGTGGAATTTTCAGAAGACGTGCTCAAAATCGACAAAAACCTTGTGACCACGAAATGAGGATCTTGTGACCACTTTTTGACCAATCTAAAATTTCCGAACCTTGACAACATGGGGGATGGACGGATCTAAATTTTTTTTCTGATCGATTTGCATATATGGAACGTCAAAAATGGAGTTCGTATGCGAAAACTAGACCAGTTTTAAGAATTGGCTCCGAATTATAGGACAAAACGGGAACAATATGTGCAAAATTGGTCATAGCAGCCAAGATTTGATGGAAACGATGGGGAAAAACACACGAACTAGACTCTAACACGACCTAACCAACAACAAGACCTCGACCAGGACACAAACTCAACACGACGGACTCTAAAACTGAAATATGCAAAGGCTATGGCGTGGAAGGTTCTAGGATAGGAAAAAAACAAGTATGGCACTGGACTATGGGACGAATGCGAAACACTCAAACTAGGGAATAAAAGTGAACCTGACGGTATACCTTAGCTCTGATTACCACTTAATAGAGACGGGGATCCCGATCTTCTGTCAGGTGATGGTAACTATCGTTGTGGCGGAGAATGACACACCGATCCGGCTTCAGATCGAAAGATCAAACCCTGCAATCTTAGCACCACAGCTCCTCTGGTTATCAACCAAGTCATGGACCAAGTTGACCTCACCAAGAAGGCTAATCCCTGCCTGCGCAACAAAGAACACAAGCAAGAACAAGAAAGAAAGCAACCAAATTACAGATGAATGATTAATCTCACGAGTTGGGGTCTCATAAACCGATGAACGGCGAAACTGTTCTTCACAGAATAATCTAAGCAAAACCCAAACCCTAATGGAGGGGCGATAGCTGTTTATGAATACTCTAGGGTCGTGCAAGACCTCTGGACGCGCCCCTAATGGGCCCAAACTCGATACATAGTCCAACGGACCAAAAGACGGTGTCGTAGCACCCTGGCAGATTCTGGATGCTGACTTGTTTTGACGATTCCCATTGATTCCAAATAGCTTTTGACGTGAAACCACTTGGATTGGCTTCCTTATCAAATTAGCTTTCCATCCATATATGGATCATCGAAAATGGAGTCCGGATGCATCCTGGGCGACCAGTTTAAGGCAGACTGGTCCTAGAGGCCGAGGCAGACTCGAATTCTTGTTGGACTGGGCCTCCGGCTTGTGTTGGACGTCCTTGCTGGTCATCATCACCTCCTCCACGTCCTCTTAGTCCCTCTTGACCCTCTCTAATGTTCCTAAGTAGGATAGCATCATTAGGTAGTAGTCTATTCTCAAAAGTATGAAAAGGATCGCTTAAGAACGAGCTCACCTGTAAATTGAGTTGACGCATTCGAGCCCGGGTCATTGGACCTTACATGACGGTTGGAGGATCAACTGGTACATCTAAAGGAGTGATGTCCTCATCACCTGGTTTGAAATCCCCAGTGATCTGTCCGGTAAGCACTCCCAACACATATTTGCGCAATGGCTCTAGCTGGCACAGAAGGTTGTTCATGACGGTTTGACTGGTCCCGGCGTAACCGCTGTGTTTAAAAACTGCAGTGTCAGCTGGTGAAGGAACAACCAATCTCTTGAATGCAGATATATCCTAGCACGGAGTCTTCTATCTTACCTTCAGCACCATGAGTGATGATCCACGGTAGATCACATGACTCGTATTCAGGGCACCATGGCACCAGGTCTACTATGAAATCTTCCTCGTCTAATGCTCGGCATGTAAGGAGCTGTAGCTGAAACGCGGATGAAAACGTATCGATGATAAAGTTTGGAGCCAGATTGATTACACCAGGTCCGATCTTTCAATAGATATGATAGCGTCGATTGGTGGAGACTTGATGTTCATGATCTAGGCTTCGAACCAAGACTGATTCGGACCCTACAACCATTATACCATTGCTCTATTGGTTATCAACCGCGCAAACGCGATTCACCTCACCGAGAAAGCTTTCCTGCAAATGAATCGAGAACACAAGCAAGAACGGGATGAACGCAATCTAAAATTGCAAATAAATATAAGGCTTATGATAACAAGGAGTTCAAGTCTTTATTCGAAAGGACTAATCGCCACAGGCAAACAAGATCAAGAACTGAGGCCCTGGTTCACAGCAAGCAGCCTTGGCGACATAGTTGCAGCAAAACGATGTCTGTTTCACGAGAAAATCAAGAACTAAACAAAATCCAAACCCTAAGGAGAGCGACGACTGCTAATTATAGAGTCTTGGACGTCACCCCCTGGTCATGCCCCATAATGGGCCCAAACACGATACACGGTCCAACAGACCAATAGACGGTGTCGCAACACCCTGGCAGATCCTGGACGCTGACTTATTTCGACGATTACCATTGATTCTGAAGGGATTTTGACGTGAGACCACTTGCATTGGCTTCCTTATCTAATTAGCTTTCCATCCATATGTGGATCATCGAAAACAGAGTCCGGATGCGTCCTGGGTGACCAGTTTAAGACAGACTGGTCCTGGACTCTGAGACGGGCTTGAACTTGAGTTGCTTTGGGCCTCCACCTCGGGGACTCGAACCGAATTAGCCTCGGGCCTCCTTTTTGACTTGGACACCCTTGCTGGTCTCCTACCCCTCCATACCATGCGCTAAATATGATCGTATGCATGGGTGTCATGTCCTCATCATTCTTCTCTTCTTGATGAAAAGCCGTCCTCGGCGTCGATTGTGCTTGAAACTGATCCTGCACAACACAAAGGAGAATGGGGTTGCGAAGACAAAGAAAACTAAAATAATTGTGAGAAGGAACGTGACCATGTTTCCAAGTTTCTAGCATGTCATCTCGCATAAAAATTTCAGCAAGCATGTAGACTCCATGATCCGAATGCACACGATGTATGTCAACACTATCCTGCAAAAAATAGAACTAACCAAAGACAATACAGGAATAGATGGTCTAGCAGACATAGGTAGCATCCAATAATGCTCCCCTTCTTGGAAGTGAACTTGTTTCTTTGAGAAACATGAGAAAATATTTGTATTATTATGGCTGTCCTCTAAACGATCATAATCTTGTACAACAAAAGGATAATTCATATTACTACGAACATATACTCGATGTATCATATATTGTCCTTTGTTGTTATATTTGCCAATAACATGATATGTGTGTTTAGAAAACCAAGACAAATCAGTATATTTAAAAAGGCTCTCTTCCAAACAATCTAGGTTACACAAAACATCAAATTCAATGTAACCCAAAGTATGTAAAGAAGACAACAGTTTGAGATCATCAGTTTTAGTAGCAATATGAATAACATATTTATTTTTAGCACAAGTGACTGGTTCCAAAACATGTAAAACTGAAGCATCATCAACCAATTCATCTTTATCACAAGGAACATCAAGTAAATTATCATGGGACAAAAATAAATCAAGAGAGGGTTCCACTAACAATTGTTCTATGATAGCATGGTTTGTGGAAAAATTTAGTACATTAAGATAATTTTTACCTTCCGTGAGTGTAGCACCATGGGCATTACCTGTGTTCTCAGCAGGAGTAATAGGTGCATTGTGAAGTGATGGTTCTGAATTTGCATATGAGGTTGTGAGCTCCTTATTTTCTTCCATGTCATCCTCTCGCTTATGTACATTATTCTACAGAAGGTTAGTCATAACAAGAGGAATAACAAACAGACTCTTCCTCTAAATGGTGCACCTCAGCATATGAAGTCAAAACAGGAGGTGGATTAACAAAGATTTCTCGCATAAGAAGTTTTATATCATTTCAAGTTTGAGGTTTATCAGAAGGATCTAAAGACTCCCACCAAGATAAAGCAGAATGTCGCAAAACACTAGCTGCATTTTTTACCTTCATCCTTGGACACATAAAGCGAGTAGCAAATATGTTATCTATGGCAATTTCCCACTCCATGTACTCATCAGCACCTATACCATCATAAGTCGGTGGATACGAACAACCTATCATTATTAGAAGACAACAAAAGACAACACAAAAGTATTATCCCTATCAACTACTATAGGATGTGGTCAAAGAGTAAAGTCACACACTCTCAAGCGTCTTACCATGGTCTTACAAGTGTTCATACTAAAGCAACAGGCGGTGCAATCGGTCGGTGACTGTGATACCATTGTAGCTTGAGTGTAACAGTTGTAAGGCGAACCTATACTTGGTTAGAAGAAAGTGGAGCTTGAACAGACATAATATAGTAGCAAGGAATAGCAATAATTTAATTCAAAAATTGCAAGATTAAAAAGTAGTCCCAAGCTAGTCTATGTCGCCAGCTTAGACTCGTCCTGGACCTAGTTCAACAAGCAATAATATCTCAGCACAAGGACTAAACAGGATGCAAGCCCTTCTAAATTTTTTTCACCTTTCTTTTTTTTCCTTTCCTTTTTCTTTTGGTGTGGATTTTTTTTGCACCTCTTTGCCTTTTGCGTTACCTTGTTTTTATCTTTTTTTATAATAACAGAATGTGTCGCAAGACAAGTGCTCGTAGATCTTCTACCTTCAATGCACCAAGTAGCAAATTTTCTTTCTTTTTTTAGATGCACAAAACCTCAGCGCTAATCAGTCTAAAACACGCATGCGTGCCTGACACAAGCTATGACAAAATCTGGACTTTCCTTTCTTGTGGAAAACATGACTGAGAAGAACACAAGAACAAACAATCCCAAATATCTAGACTTTTCTTTCTAAATCAATATCGCCCAAAGAAACAATGGAGTTGAAACATGACCATGCATAAGGATTATAGATTCTGTCCCTCACGTAGAAGAAAATTCTCTCCCCTTTTTGTTTTGTTTTGTTTGTTGACCAAAGATAGGAAACAACACACCAGAAACACTAGAAAGATGGAGAGAATCAATCTGATGGACGTCACACAAGGAAAACAAAACCTGACACTAGAAACCAAGAACAAGACCTAGACAGGACGAACAGATGACACGCAAGGGACGACTGTTGAACAAAGCAAACTAAAATGAAAATTATTGTAACGGCACAAAGGGGTTGTAGGACAAGGAATATGTGGCGGTGTATTTTTTGGCTTTTTCTGGACTTTAGGTAATGCAAAAACAGATTCAATCTAAAGGGAAAAAACAAAGTTATACCTAACGGGCAACAAGGTCTCTGATACCACTTGATGTCGACTAGGCCCGATCTTCCGATAGGTATGATAGCGTCGATTGGTGGAGACTCGACGTTCACGATCTAGGCTTCGAACCAAGACTGATTCGGACCCCACAACCATTACACCACTGCTCCGTTGGTTATCAACCACGCGAATGCGATTGACCTCGCCGAGAAGGCTTTCCTGCAAGCGAATCGAGAACACAAGCAAGAACAGGATGAACGCAATCTGAAATTGCAAATAAATATGAGGCTTATGATAACGAGAAGGAGTTCAAGTCTTTATTCGAAATGACTAATCGGCACAGGCGAACAAGATCAAGAACTGGGCCCTGGTTCACAGCAAGCAGCCTTGGCGGCATAGTTGCAGCAAAACGATGTCTGTTTCACGAGGAAATCAAGAACTAAACAAAATCCAAACCCTAAGGAGAGTGACGGCTGCTAATTATAGAGTCTTGGATGTCACCCCCTGGTCGCGCCCCCTAATGGGCCCAAACACGATACACGGTCCAACAGACCAAAAGACAGTGTCGCAGCACCCTGGCAGATTCTGGACGCTGACTTATTTCGACGGTTACCATTGATTCCGAAGGGCTTTTGACCTGAGACTACTTGCATTGACTTCCTTATCTAATTAGCTTTCCATCCATATGTGGATCATCGAAAAACGGAGTCCGGATTTGTCCTGGGTGACCAGTTTAAGGCAGACTGGTCCTGAACCCCGAGACGGGCTCGAACTTGAGTTGCTTTGGGCCTCCACCTCGGGGACTCGAACCGAATTAGCCTTGGGCCTCTTTCTTGACTTGGACACCCTTGCTGGTCTCCTATCCCTCCATACCATGCGCCAAACATGATCATATGCATGAGTGTCATGTCCTCATCACACATACGTTGTACTGAACTTGGCCTAGAACTGCTTCAGTTGCTCTCTAATTTCCATAGCAATCGGAAGCATGCTGGCTCGACAAGGCACGCCCGATCTCACCCTAGCAACGACCAAGAATCGTTGCTCTGTTCTTGATGCCAGAGTAGAGCAAGATACGGACATTAGATAGACGGACCCTTCTAAAGAAGATGACTACGATCAGTCATCGCTGGTGTGTTTCCATCACCTTTTTCCGGAGACATTGTCAATGGCACGGTCTAGGCAGAGCGACCTACCCCGTCGCCTAGAACCAAAAGATAGCCGTGGCTAGGTCTCACTCAGGAGGGCTAAGCCTTCTGGATCCGAGCAGCCGCTGATCCTATCGAGCCTGAAAAGCACAGCAATACAGAGCATGATCTGAAAAGCCTAGATTACTGCCTGTCCACAGACTTAAAAAGGTTGCACTCTAATTTGTTCAGGTAGCATAGGACGTCAAAAAAATAAAGTATTCGTATACCCAGTCCAGGTTGTACAGAGCTTTAGGTACAAAAGGATTAGCAGGCCACGATACAGAGTGTACAAAAGCATAGCAGTATGAATCCACGGACTTAAGACCCCAACTCTACTGATCCTCAAATCTCTCCGGAATCAAAAGTCCTCTAGCCGGCCAATTGGTCCCAGGCGGCGCGTCAAGGAGGCTCTCAGGGAAAAGGACAGTGCAAGCAAGGGTTCCGTTATGGCCATCATACTATAACTCTAGTATGGCCGCTAGCTTCTCTGAACGACGATGCTGCCAACCACACGAACCCCCTGACCTCACAGCCCTCAGATCCGGTCCCATACAGAGAGTTGGAGCAACCGCCGGCCCTCTGCCGGGGCCGACGTGGGTGCACCCGCCACACGCCTCCACGACCGTTCGGACTTAACCGAAGGATAGATCTACCCATAGTGAACTCTCTTCAACAGCTCGCTGTGACCGAGACGGAGACACACAGGTCAAAACAACGATAACCATCATCATCGCTTTTATAAAATTCCTAAATACGGGACCACAACTACAAAATTAGTAAGATCCCAACCACCCTGGCCCCGCCCACCACCAAACCTTCGCCAAATAAACAAGATCCGAATCTAGAAAGAACGAATCCTCGAAAATGGGACCACAACTAAAGAACAACAACCCCGCCCACTACTAAATCTTTGGTAAACACAACACACGGCACGTCGGCGAGATCGGAGTTGAAAAAGAACATCGAAATCCCCAGCGTGGAAAGAAAAAAATAAAAGGGAACAATCAGAGCTGGATTCGTACCTATCAAGCAGACGAATAGACCTAAGCCATAGAACTAGCGATGGGACGCTTTCACACGACGTTTTCTTTGCCCAAGCGGCCCGAGCGGTGAGATCGCTAACAAGCGGGCCCGACGGCGCTCTTCCTGCCGAAGGACGAACACTAGCGCCGGCGTGAAGGGCCTATCTCTGGCTGCACGTGAGTCGCACCCCGTCCCCACCAAGCGGGCCAGGCACCAGACGGACCCTCCCAGCAGTGGGTGTGGAGTCAACCAGGTGAGCATGCCGCGAAGCATATACCGTCCGCCATGGCCAGCAATGCTTTTGATCGCACCACGTCCTTGCTAGGTGGGACACGTGGTAGGCGAGCCCCACCAGGCAGTAGACGCTGCCTTGGGTGCTCCCGCGTTCTCAGGCCTGGATCCGTGCAGCTGTCGCGCTGTGGCCACGCACGCCAAGGCCAACTCACCAGAGACCGCTCACGCTCAGGCCACCAGCACGCGTGTCCTCCGCCGTGCTGGGACATGCACCAGGCTGCCGCGTCGGGGGTTCACCATACCGGAGGCCCCATAGCAGTAGGCCGCCGGTGAGCACGCGGGGAGACGGAGAGACGGCCCCCCATGTGGCCAGAATGGGCGCGAGCCATGCCAGACGGCCGCCAACGCTGCCGCCGCCAGCTCCGGCCGCGAGTGACCCGATGAAAGGCCCTAATATGGCGAGAGAGGATGAATAGCCTATTAAAAAATCTATAAAGCACTACAACAGTTTATTAGTATAACAAATGGCGTAATGTAATTTTGCTCACTACTACACAAACGTTTATGGAGGCGGGCGTTTTTGATTTTCCGCGGCGGGCAAAGCCGTCCGCCGCGGCCTAGAGGCCACGGTAAATCGTGGCTTAACCGCGGCGGGCGGCTTTGCCCGCCGCGGTTAACCGATTTACCACGGCGGGCGATGTAACGTGCCCGCTGCGGTAAACATACTTTTACCACGACGGTCACGTTGAACCGCCCGCCGCGGTAAATTATTTTACCACGGCGGACACAGTACAGAGCCCGCCGCGGTTATGTTCGTTAGCCGTGGCGGGCATTATCATTTGCCCGCCTCGGTAAATTTTTCCCTGAATTAAAAAAAATACAGCAGCCATATAATTAAATTCAAATTCAAATCACATCCAGATTTCACAAATTAAACTTAAAAAGTATGCAGGCATTACACATGAGATAATATACATATATATACATTCACTTAGTCGTTCTTGTCATTGTTAATTCATTACATTTACATATTGAAGTCGTTATACATGCCCTAAGGTGTAATCTTGCGGACGCATCATCGTGGGCCATTTCCTCAGCCTCTCGTACTCCGGTAAAATCGCTAGCTGGCTGTTTTCATTGAAGAACGTGCTCCCTTCAAGCACGCATTTGTCTAAGACAAACTTACATATGTCCGCCTTTGTCTGCTTGAAGGAGTGTTGGGTGCTCTGCACGTCTCTCCACCAGTTCAATCCATTCTTGAGCACCCTCCAACTGCTGCTATACTGCTTGCACTCCCTCAGGTACTCACAGACATAGAAGCCACAGGTTTGTGATCCTACCGGTTGTTTGGCACACTGCATGATCGATACACAAGCATTAGAATACAGGCATTAGAACGCTTATGAACAGAACGCACAATTAAACCTTTCAAATACTTACCGGAAAGTTGCGTCTGATTTTGATGCGGTTCTTATGCTTAGCCTTAAAATTCTCTGTTCTTCGATCATAGCATTCAGGATCCTTCACGTACTCCTTATAAGCGCTATATGAAATGTACTAGTATTAGGCAGGGCATTAGAACGCATATGAGAAGACAGTTCAGTCACTTACACTCTGAGGCAATCTTCAAAGGCCTTGTACCCTTTTAAGTTTGGCATTCTCAACGAATCAAATACGCAGGCCCTGCCATCCTGAGGGTAGATGATAAATGCAACCCAGTGACCCTCGAGGCCTTGGCTGCGCCATTGAAACAAAATACAGGTTACAATGAGAAATAATAATACTAGCTAGCTACCCACTTATCTCTACAGGCATGTCTTCGACTTACCCAAAGTGGTAGGCAGCTACGATACACCCATTTCTCCTGATCTTCTTCATTGCTCCTAGTATGTACCTTGAAATGTTCAACTTCTCATTGTCCATCAGTTTCTTCCTGTGCGCCTCTCTCTGTCGCTTGGTCAAGTCTTTCATGGTTGGATGATTGTCATCTAGGTGGTAACCAATGATGACTCTTTGAGCAATATGCATTGGAGATAGATAGATAACATCAAGTTTTAGTTCCTTGGATATATAGGCCATCAACCTGCAAGGACAAGCCATCGTGGCATATATAAGTAGTCTTGACCGATTCAAAGGCAGGTAATATGTGAAACTCGCAATTCATCACTTACATAGAGAACAAGGTGACTTGGGCGATGTCAAGGTCTTGTTCCCGTAGTAGTCTGTACATGTCGTGGAAGTCCACAGGGAGTTCTACATCGTTGCCGGGCAAGTGGAAGTACTCCGCCACAACCTTGACTAGAAAACCATGTAGGCCAGCTTTTGCCGCTTCCATGTACCAGAGATGAAACCTCCTTGTCTCCCACCTTTCCTCGTCGACGAGCTGGGCCTTGGTTATCATGAACTTCCCATGCTCGTAATGGCCGGGGCAGTCATCCGATTCAGGAAATAGATGGAAAGGTGATCTTGGCCTGGGATAGAAATGTTAGTACCATATTATGGCAAAGAAAAGTTATTAGCAAATTATGCTCGCCGCTACCATACCTTTCGAACTCAAGTGAGTATGTGAGATGCCCTTGGTCGCCTTTAGTCTTCGCCGGCGGTGGAGGACAGTGGCTTGTGCTCGCAATGGCAGCAGGCGGTGTCTTTGCCCCCGGTTCCTCCGTGCCTCCCGGTCCTTTGCTTGTGCCCTTAGACGGACTATCGGGAGGTGCGGGTGGACTTGTTGTTGGAGTAGGAGAACGAGGGTGAGGGCTTGTGCCTCGGGGTGACTTCCTTCCCTTGTCATCCCCGCCATTGCCTTCGTCATCGCCGTCGCCGTGATCCGGATCATCGGGGGGACAAGATCCGGCAACGGATGGTTGTGATGCTGGTGTCGCCATCGGCGTAGAAGTCGGCGTCGAGAGAATGATCTCTATGTCGTCCTTGTTCCACAGGACTTCGGAACCAATGGCAGCTCCAAGGATCGTTACCCCTTGTGCAGTTGGATATTCCATTTCAAATTCTTCATATTGGGTCGCATACCATGTAAGTATCACGGCAGCATAGTTGGCAGGGATCTGGTCTTGGTTGAAATCTTTGATATCTTCTTTGGGGTGCATGTAACCCTCACCCACGGTCAACTTTTTCGCCCTGCCGAACGGGATGTTGAGGTTGACGCGCATGGGTTGCCGGATGTCGTCGACGGGGTGCCTTGGGCGATCCTCGATCATCGGCAGTGGCTGCCCTTGTGTCTGCCCTTGTGGAACTTGTGGCACGGCCACGCCTGCCTGGCGAAGCATCTGTGACCTCATCGACACCATATCTGGGTCATTGCTCGTGAAGGCTTCTTTTATGGACCGACTGATCATTTCGGCCACGCCTTGATCATAGCCCTTCTGAAAGATGCCCTCCTTGTACCTCTGCCTTGACCGGTATGTGGCAGCGTCGGATTGCCATGACTCCACTGAGTTCCAGCTCATCTTCGACGACATGCCACGGACGCGGCCACGGTGCTCGGGGGTTCCCAGCGCTAGGGTCAGCAAGTCCTGGCCCCTGCGAACCTCGAAGCTGTCCTTGGATTTAGCGGCCTGGATGAGAGCCCTCTCCACCTCCTCGAACTTCGGCTCATTGAACTTGCTCGCGCCCTCCTTGAGCTTCTTCGGCTTGCGGGCATAAATGAAGTCCTTAGCCCTCAAGTCTAGACCGTCGTACAGATCGGGAAGCCCGGCGGCAGCTCTAGCCCTTTCTTCCTCCCGCCACTGGGGCCTCTTACCAGCAAACCCAGTCATGCCCAAGTGGTGGGGGTGCAGGTTCTTCTTCGCGAGTGCGCTGAACTTGGCGCTCTTTGCCTTTGCTTCTTCTGTTGTTCTTTGTTTGCAGAACTCTTCCCAGTGATGTTCCTTTACCATAGTGTATTTGACACAGGGTGACTTGCCTAGCTTCAGGTAGTACCTGGTCAGCATGGACTTGAAGTTTCTAAAGGCTCTTCCTGCCACGTGCATGACCCACTCCCTGCACTTGTCTAGATCGGCGTCCTCGGGATAATGGAAGCTCCTCGTCACCTCACCCTAGATATGTGTCTTGTAGTCGACCGGGACATTGTTCCACTCCGCCCAAGTGATCTCCACCTTGTCCTTGACTATACATGCCACCTGGTTGCTGAACTTGGCAAGGACCGTGGGTGGCGACAACGGGTTTCCCTCTGGTCCCACCTCATGGATCACATGGACTTCGCCGTGGATTTCCCTCCGGTGCCTCCCGTGTTCCCCCCTTCTCAGCTTTGTCCTCTGACCACTAGACTTACCTGAAGTGGTTGGAGATGGAGCGGGGGGTTCTTTGTCACTGACTTCTTCCTCCTCGAAATTCAATTCTCGAGGCACCACCGGCATCTGTTCAGGGTTTGGAGACCGCGCACTTTCAACTTCGTCGTCCCTCGGTTGGTAGGTCGGATCATCATCGTCCTCTGTACGACGTTTCTTTGTTGGCCTAGGGGTCACGGACACTTGGCTCTCGAGGCTAGTTGATGATGATGCACTAGGGGTAGGGTCGCGCCATTCGCTTATCGGTTCCTCCGCCATTGGAAAGCTACAATGAATACATATTTCAGTTGTATAGACACAGTTATAGAGTAGTAAAGTAGAGTAGTACTAGAGTAGTAAAGTAGTAGTAGTTGGCTCAGATTTGCCCCATTGTCATCACATCGCTTTTAAACTGGTTGCTTGTATCTGGTATACAAGCCATCCTAGTTTAGCGGGGGCACTCGATCATCATCGCCGCTGCCTCAGCATAAAAGGGTTCACATCATTGCATATGCCACTGCCTCAGCAATAAGTTTAAAAGTTCATCATTGCATATGCCAAAAAAGGAAGCAGCCCCATTAAATAAAAACCTTTCACAAATCAAAAACAGGAGCAGCAGTAGTAGAATAGTAGTATAGGAGGGAGTAGAGGAGTAGAGGAGGGAGTAGTAGTAGGCAGTAGTAGTATACTAGTAGTAGTATACTACTAGGAAGTAGTAGGCAGTAGTAGTAGTATACTAGTAGTAGTACAGGAGGAAGTAGAGGTAGGTAGTAGTAGTAGTATACTACTAGACCGAGCTGGCGAAGAAGAGGGGTAAGATGGTTGATGTGGGACACAAGGAAGAGATGGACCATGTACAGGAGGTTGCTTGTGGCTCAACCGAGTTCCTCAACCTGAGAATTGCACGTTGTTCTGTGGACTGCAATGATGGTACCGTTGTATTGTTCCTTGCAGGTGAAGAAGAAGAACTCAGAGGAGAGCTCGACACAATGGACCACTGGCATTGCTGAAGTTCAGCTGCCCATTGAGTGCGTTACCCAACATTTTTTTTCTTTATTGCACTATTTGTTTTTGTTTGACAAAAGTCTGGTCCACACTTAACATTGTCTTTGATAATTTGGCTGGAAATCCTTACATATTGGAGCTAACAATTTCTTGAGAATATTGTGTGAAGAAGGAAACTAGCTAATGGTCTAGTTTATGATTAAGTGGACATACATTGATTGGTAGACACAGAACTTGATCTCAGTATGTATTCACTCACCATTAATTTATTGTGACTAAACTATACAACAATGATATGTTCAAATTAGGACTCCATTACAAAGATATGTCATGCATCACCACAGTTCTATGAGCATCATGGACCCAACAATGTAACCTAGGCAGAGCTTCTCTGTTTTTTCTAATATTTTTATCTGTGTTGTAGTTTAAATTTTATTCTAGTAATAGACTTTCTTTTCAAAGGTAGATGCACAATTACATGCAATTCCATGTTATCATTTTTTTTATTTCCACAGGTACAAATTAAGAAATATCGAAGAAACTGAGGCAGCTAAAAAGGTGCTGCAAGAGAAAAGGCTTGCGAGTAAACCAAAATCAGATTCAAACATTCCTTCAAGTTACAGTGCTGATTATTTCCACCGTGGTAAAGAATATGATGAGAAACTGCGAAGAGGTTTGTTACATGCCCCTTTTCAAGATTATTTTGATGAGAAACTGGAGGGAACCCTACTGATAAATCATATGATTTGATGTGGGAAATAAAAAATAAAAATGTAAGGCCAGAAATAAAAAAAGGAGACAAGACGTATACAACTGGACCAGATATGGCAATTGACATAGGTACTCTACAGTTTCTTCTGATATTGATATGTATTAGGATAATCTTGTTAGGTAGAACTGCCTTTAGAGTTTTCAGGGCTTGACAGTTGGCTAGCTGCTTTTCTTTCTATCTAGGTTGCAAATAGAAACACTAATGCATTTTCAATTACACAACAAATGTGTGGGAAGCAATATCGTATTTGTATAGTACTTGCATAACATAGTGTCATAGTTTGTGTAAACCAAACTTGATTTACCAATTAAAATTTTCACGACTGCTTTCCTACAAGCTACAACTGCTTAAGACTGCACATGACAATAAAGCAAAAACAAACTGCCCCTATATTGCGGTGGACGCGCGACGCCCCAGTATGAACGGAGGGAAAGGGGAAATGGGTAAGCAAACGCAGCGGCGACGGGGGTAGAGGGTAACTCACCGGCGTGTTGGTGCCGGCCGCCTGGAGAGCAGGTGCTAGGGTTCCGGTGACGGGGCGCCGGAGGAGCACGGGGGCGGGGCGCGGGCAAGGGAGAGGAGGACGGGGGCGCGGACCGGGCACGGGGAGGAGAACGGGGGCGGGGGTCGGTGCGCGGAGGAGCTCAATCGGCGGTGGAGCCCGGCGGCGGCGGCGGCGGCGTGAGATTTTGGCAGCCCTTCGGGGTAAAACTGAACCGCACGAAAGACCGCCGAGATGTTGAGGGTGGGGACGGCTTATATAGGTTGCGATTAACCGCGGCGGGCAACGTTACAGACCGCCGCGGGAAATGTTTACCGCGGCGGTCTGTTAAGTTGCCCGCCGCGGTTAATCTATTAACCACGGCGGGCGCTGTTACATGCCCACCGCGGTTAATCTATTAACCGCGGCGGGCGCTGTTATATGCCCGCCGCGGTAAAGATCATCAGTTCAGAATTCATTACCTATTTTAAGTCTCATGAAGATGAAACTAGTCTATACTAACATAATTCATTAGCTAATTCATTAGTTGTATTCATTAGTCTATACTTTTGAGGTCCCTTGGCTTTTTATTACTTGACTTTTGTAGCACACTTAAGAATTTTATCCTCTTTTATAGAGTATGCATATAGAGTATCTGGGATTGTTACATATAGAGTCTCTAGGATACATTATTATATATATGTCTCTGGGATACGTATAGAGTCCACTACATTATTACATATATATATATATATATATGTCTCTGGGATACATTAATCATTTTGGTGCAGGTGCTTTCACCGTCCTCTTCTCACCATCGGGGCGGGCCCACGGCATCATCCTGGACTTGTTGAATCGGTCCTCGACGGCCTTGATCTTCTTTGGGTGATCGGTAAAAAGCTCGAGCTCTGCGTAGTTGTTGTATTGTTCGGGACTCTGCACCCCATCAGCTCCCACAATCCGCTGCTTTCCGGACACAACCACATGCCTTTTTGGGTCCTCTGCATATATATAGTAGGCCACTTGTGCGACATTGGTTGCTAGTACCCACGGGTCATCTTTGTAGCCGATACTTTTGAGGTCCACGGTGGTTAGCCCATAACTGTCCACTGCAACCGCATTCGGTTTGACCCACTGGCAATGGAAGACGGTTATGCGTAGGTTCTGGCCGTAGTCAAGTTCCCATATTTCTTCAACTTGCCCATAGTATTGCCTCCTCTGGCCCGTGTACTCTTCTTCGCCCTCGTATCGAACACCGCAGTTCTGTGCCGAGCTCTTCTTGTCCTTGTCTTTCGTGTGGAACCTGTAGCCCTGGACGTCATACCCTTGCCACGTGGTGATTTGGCTGGATGGGCCTAACACAAGCCTCTTAACGGTCTCCGTATCTTCATCAGGGCATCCTTCAAGGGGTATGTGTTGCTCTTTGAGCCAGTCTACGAAATTGCTCTTGTGATGGTTCTGGACCCATGCCTCCGTGCGTTGTCCATCATTAGCGGCGCGGATCTCTTCCAGGTTCTTTTCAATATATTTCTCCATGCTCACTAACTGATGAAGGATGCTGTAATGAGCTTCTTGCACCATTCGGTTTGGCACATCGGTGCGCACTTTTCGGCCTGTGCACCCCATTCCTGAGGTTTTGCCTTCGTGGTGATGGACAGGCAACCCAATCACCCTCCCATCTCTTATGTACCTCATACACCAGTTCACGGCCTCCTCCGTTGTGTATGCCTCGATCATAGAGCCCTCCGGGTAAGCGCGGTTATGGACGTATCTGTTGAGGGTGGACATGAACCGCTCGTACGTCCACATCTGGTGTAGGTACACGGGGCCTAGTTGATGGATCTGATCGACCATATGCATCATTAGGTGTGGCATAATATCAAAGTAAGATGGTGGAAAGCACATCTCGAGCTGGCAAAGGGTCTCCGCGATGAACTCCTTCAGGGCAGGCAGCTCAGCCTTATCAATGACCTTCTGAGTGATGCGATTAAAGAAGTATGACATCCGTGTGATGACCATCTTCACGTACTCTGGACGGATAGCCCTAATCGCAATTGGTAGGAACACCGTCAGCATGACGTGGCAGTCGTGTGAGTTGTAGCCGGTCATTATGAGGTCTTTCATGGAGACCAGGCTCTTGATGTTGGAAGAGAAACCAGTCGGCACCTTGATACCCCTAAGCAACTTAAGAAAAGCCGTCCTCTCGTCTTGCGTTAGGTTGCAGGCCGCACCCGGGATATCGACTTTACCATTCTGAGGCGGTCCCGGGTGAAGGTCCGGCCTGATGCCCAGATTGACAAGATCCGTCCGTGACTTAATACCATCCTTTGTCTTGCCCTTGATGTCCAGCAGGACACCGATCGTGCTTTCGAAGACATTTTTCTCCAGGTGCATGCAGTCGATGGCATGGGGTGTATTCAGTGTTTTCCAATACGACAGGTACTTGAAGAAAATTGACATCTTCTTGAAAGGAACGGCGGCGGGGACTTCCTCCGTCTGGTCCCGCTTTCGCTTCCTTGTCTGCTTGGGCCCCTCTTTAGGCGGCTTCTTCTTCTTTCCAAACTCCACCTGATCCATGTCCTTGACCATCTCATACACCTTTGTTCCCCAACTAGTCTGCGTCATTTGATCACGCTGCGGCTCGTCTTGATTGTCAAAGTATTTGTTCATAATACTTCTTCTATACCTATGATTTTTGGTGAGGAACCGTCTGTGCCTCGTGTACACCATCTTATTGGATCCCTTAAGGTAAGTGTAGCAGGTCTCGTCGATACAAATTACGCAGCCGGTCTTCCCTTTGATCTGCCCCGATAGTGAGAAGAGACCGGGGTAATCGGTGATGGTGACAAAGATGATTGCTTTTAGTGTGAACTTCTCCTTGCGGGATGCATCCACCATCTGGACCCCAACATCAAATAGTATCTTCATTTCCTCCATGAACGGCTCTAGGAACACATCTATATCGTTGCCGGGCTGCTTCGGTCCGGAGATAAGCATGGTCAGCATAAGGTACCTACGCTTCTGACATAGATGGGGAGGTAGGTTGTACATGGTGAGCACGACGGGCCAAGTGCTGTGCGAGCTGCTAAGCTCACCGAACGGGTTCATCCCGTCAGTACTTAGCGCGAACCTAACATGCCTGGGCTCCTTGCCAAACTCCGGGTAGGCCTCGTCGAAATCCTTCCACTGCTTGCCATCGGATGGGTGCCGTAGCTTGCCATCGTCGTTCAGGCGGTCAGCAGATGCATGCCAGGACATGAGCTTGGCATCGTCCGGGTTCCCGAATATTGCACGCAGGCGATCGGTCACGGGCAGGTACCACACCGACAGTGCTGGACTTTTCCTGTGCGTGTAACCCTCTTCTTCATCGTCCTGCTGAGCCGAGATCTGTTTGGCCACACTGCTCTTCTTTGCCCCCTTCTTGTTCTTCTTCCGACCACCCCGCAAGTCTCCCTCGTCTTCTGCATCCACGCGACAACCAGCATTTTTCTTGTACCGACTAAAGCCACAGTGCGGACAACTCGTCAAATTCTCATACTCATTGCCCCGATACAGGATGCAGTGGTTAGGGCATGCATCAAACTTTCTAAGCTTCATCGCCACTGGCCGGATCAGCTTCTTGGCCCGATAAGTATTGGCGGGCACCTTGTTAGCCGTTGGGTACGTGGTGGCAAGGTAGCTTAACAACTCATTGAAGCTAGTGTCAGACCAACCATGACGAGCCTTCAACATCAACATATGGAGGTTAAAACAGAGCGCCGTGCAGTCCTTTGGACAATCGCCGCCGTCCTTATAGAGAGGATCAACTGCCGCCTGTTTCAACTCTCTGAAATTCTCCAACCACTTTGGGCAACCCAACACAACGTCGTCTTCATCGAAGTGTTTGACTAGATCTTCAACAAGCTGCACATCCTCGGGTTGGCTCACAGTATCCTGACCATCAACACCGTCGCCGGCTTCGTCGGCCATGTCTTGCATTACATCATCCACCGTGATGTAATCACGACAACTGTTGTCACTGTCGGCTGGCGCAGCTGCTGCGGAAGGATCTGTATTCACCGGTGGTACTGTCGTCATCGGCGTCGAAGAGGTAACTCCAGATGCAGCGCCACTCGCACCAACTCTTTCGCCGTGAAATGTCCAGACTGTGTAGCCCTCGATGAAACCATACATGATCAAATGAGTTTGCACCTCGCTGTCTCGGTGGGCTTTCAGGTTCTTGCAACGAGAACATGGACATATGGTTGTCATCCGCTTCAGTCTCTCACGGTGAGCTTTACCAGCCGCAATAAACTTCCTTAATTCAAAGAGGTACCGCGGATCATTCACTCTATCGATCCGGTACATCCATTCCGATCTATCCATCGTATCTGCGAACATTATCCATCACAATCAACATTAAATAAAGAAGAATTAAGAGAAATTGATGATTTTTACGTCCAAAATCATGAAAAAGAGAGAAAATGACGATGTGAAAGATGAAGCATGCATCTATGATGAATCTAAAGTTAAAGAAATACATAACATCATTTTTTCCATTAAAATTGATCTAGATCTAGATCTAGATCTAAAGAGAACTCTAGGTGATGGAAATAAAGAGAGAGGATGGAAGGAGAGAGGGAGAGCCTTTATGAACCTCTTATGATGTCCTCCTCCCTCAAATCCAAGCCCTTCAACTCAAATCAAAAGTTTCCTCAAATTTTAGGGCAAAGCCTCCCCCCATGAGTTTTGAGAGAGGAAGACCCGTGGAGAAGAAGGAGGGTCCGAGGGCTGTATATGTACAGGCTTTACCGCGGCGGGCAACATAAAACGCCCGCCTCGGTAAATCAAGTCTTTACCGCGGCGGGCAGTTTAAAGCGCCCGCTATGGTAAACCGTATTAACCGCGGCGGGCTATTCATACCGCCCGCCGCGGTAAATAACGATTTTATGCGGCGGGCAGGTAAGGTGGCCCGCCGCGGTAAACCAATTTCCCGCAGCGGGCGCCCCGGTGGCCGGCCTCGCTGGCCGGCCACCGGTTAACCGTGGCGGGCAAAAAAGGTGCCCGCCACGGAGCGTGTTTTGGCCACGCTGCGCAAATTCATTCCTGTAGTAGTGGCTCTAACTCTACAGGAGTTACAAGCCACCTATCTCAACAAGTCTAGTTGCTATAATCACTAGACACACAAGAGGCTAAGTCATTACTCACTAAGAGCTCTCAATAAGGCTACACTAAAGAGCTCCACTAGATGAAACTTAGCTACAAAGCAAGTTCTCAAAACTAGCTACACTAAAGAGCTTGCTATAACTAGTTTACAAAAAAATATTGTAGTGAGTACGGTGATTATACCGCTGTGTTGAGGAATGAACCCATCACCATATGATGACAACCAATCACCGGGAGAAATCCAATCACACAAGAGACATAAGATTTTTTTCCCCGAGGTTCACGTGCTTGCCGGCACGCTAGTTCCCATTGTGTCGACCAACACTTGGTGGTTCGGTGGTTAAGATGTGTTGCACGAACCTCGTCCAATAAATGAACGCCATAAAAACCTACCCAAAAGTGAGGTAACTCAATAACTAGCAATTTACTAGATCTACCTTGCGGCTCTTCATCGGGGAAGGTGCAAGACCCCTCACAATTACCAAAGCCGGCCACAAATAATCACCAATACATGCCGAAGCTCCTCCGCTGCTCCAAGTCATCTAGGTGGCGGCAACCACCAAGAAAAATAAGAAATCCGTAGCCACAATGATCCCCAAGTGCCACTAAATGCAACCACTCAAGCAAATGCACTTGGAATCACTCATAATCTGACTATGACGATGAATCAATGATGAAGATAAGTGGGAGGTGTTTGCCTAGGCTCACAAGGATGTCAAGTATATCAAAGTGCCAAGAGAGTGAGCCTAGGACCGGCCAACTCACTTAAATAGGAAGCCAACCCCAAAAGAGCCGTTGACCCCCTCACTATCTGCTGCTAGAGCCGATCGGACGCGCCGATCAAGCATGATCGGACGCACGCCCTCAGCGTCCGGTCAGCCACCGCTGTCCACGTGTCACCTCCTTTAAACCTCGGCCGCTAGATCCCAACGGTCAAAACTCAATTGCTTGCGCATTAAGTCATGATCGGACGCGACGCTAGGAATGACCTGACCCTAGCCACCTTGCGTCCGATCAACAACAGAAAGGTTCTAGAGCTGGAAATCACCGACCAGGCGTGTCAGATCAACGTTAACCTGACGCGCCCCAGCGTTCGGTCCTTACTCTGCTCTGCTGCGCGCTCCCAAGATGCTGATGCTAGCATACGTCCCCAACGACCTGACGTGGCCCCTCCGCGTCCGATCGCGTCAAATCGTCTCCTCTGAAAAAGTGACCGAACGTGACGCTGGCGTCAGGTCCAGCGTTCGGTCCTTTCTTGGCCCTCTCGACTAATAGCGCACCACCGCTAAAATTGACCGGACACGCAGGTCACTCCGACTACAGCTTCCGGTCATGGACTTTCTCCTCCTTTTCTTTTTCTAAGTCCACAACCACTTTGCCCTCTTTATAGTACGACTATCGATCCTAAATCACTCACACCCTCTATGGTGTCTTGAGTGCAAACCAAAAAGGGCTCCTATCATTATACCTTTGCCTTGAGTCCATTTTTGTTTTTCTCTTTCTACTTTTTCAAAAGTGAAGCATTTGATCATCTCTTTTGTGGCCATCACCTTCACCATGACCAGCATCTAGCTTCACCACTTGGGTTGGACCACCTTATCTAATTCACACACTTAGATCAAATGTTAGTCCTAGGTTTCATCAATTATCCAAAACCAAATTAGGTCTTTCAATCTCTCCTTTTTTGGTAATTGATGACAACCTATTTACAAAGATATTCAATGAAATCGTTTTGGATTCATGTTGCTTGTCCAAGCATATTAACGCGTGTAAAGGTTATGGACAAGTTTCATCAACCCAAATTGGTAGTATTAGCCCCCCTACATATGTGCTAACAGTTTGGATTTGAAAGCTTGCACATATGCATGGATTTGAAGTTTGGGAGAGTAATAGCTACCAAATGATGCTAAGGTGTAAAGAATGAACCTTTGAAGCATGATACCAATCTGAGTTGACATTTGAACACCATTCTTAGCACCATGGTTTGCTAGATATTACTTGAAAAGCAAAGACAAACTATATACCTCGTGAGATCAACATTAGAAGCAAGGTTCTAGTACCGCTTGTAAAAGATCAAGGAATATCTAGCCACCCTATGCATGCTAGTTTTCATTTCATCAATAATTTTCTACAACCTAGCATACACCACACAAGCATGGATAGTGTCAGATTGTTTTGCTCTGGCAATATCCAGCAACGTAATCGCATAGATAGAATCAGATGGTAGCACACGCGACATAGAGATTTATACTGGTTCGAGGCATGGTACACGCTAATCCCTACTCCAGTGGTGCGGCTGCTCTTATATTCGTATGCTCAATTACAGAGGTTGTTGCTCCTATCTATGAGGTAGATGGAATTGGTGGAAGATTGGATCCCGAGCCTGAGGTCCCTACCCTCCTTTATATACGTAGGAGAGGTAGGGTTATAGAGAGGGCGATTGGCTAATAGATTGTTTCCTAGTTTGTTATAATAGATTGATCCTTGATATTGTCCAGATACGTCCGCCTTGGTTTGTCTTGACCCCCACGTTGGTTGGTCACATCAGCCCTTGCGGGCCTCCTCCTTGATGGTTGCTGGGCTAATAGCTTGGTGGTAGTCATATATATGGGTGGTGTAGGTACCCCTGGCCCATATCTCTGACAGTAGCCCCCGTAGGACTTAATGGTAAGCTAGCATGTAGCTTTAAGCCCTTGAGACGTCGCAGCCTCTCCCTGTAAGTTCTACGTACTGTGAGTACATAGTGAGCATCTTCGGGTGCCAAAGTATTGAGCAGCGTAATTAGATATTCCCAAGTTAGGGAGCCAGTATGTTGCCATTTGAGTATCAAGAGCATTTCTTAGGTAGCTGAAAGTTCTAGTTTGGTTTTGGTGAATTGATAAAACCCTAAGTGCTAACCTAGTTTATCTAAGTGATTATGAGATAGGTGGCACTATTCCAAGTGGTGGAGAAATGGTGAAGATCATGATGATGGTGTGACCATGGTGATGATCAAGTGCTTAGACTTGGAAAAGAAGAAAGAGAAAAACAAAAAACTCAAGGCAATGGTGATTTCCATAGGAGCATTTTGGTTTGGTGATCGAGACACTTAGCAAGTGTGATCACATTTAGGATCGATAGCCGTACTATTAAGAAGGGTGAAACTCATATCGAAATGAGGTTATCAAAGTGCCACTAGATGCTCTAACTCATTGCATATGCATTTATGATCTAGTGGAGTGCTAACACCCTTAAAAATATTTGTAAAAACATGCTAACACACGTGCACAAGGTGATACACTTGGTGGTTGACACATTTGAGCAAGGGTGGTGAAGTTGGTGAAGTGAAGGAGGTGTTTGTCACTAGAAAATAGTGACTGGACGCTGCTCTTGTAGCGACCGGACTATGTGCCTACATCCGGTCAGTGTTGGGCAGTGTTGGCCTGGTCTCTGTGAATGACCGGATGCTGAACAGTGTTTGTGATTGGACGCATAGGGCCTACATCTGGTCTGGTTGCGACGTACGCCGATGCAAGCATAAGAGCGAGGAAGAGGTGACCGGACTCACCGACGTGTCCGGTCATGCGTGACCTGATGCGTTCGGTTAAGAAAAATCAGCTCTGGATGCTTACTAGAAGTGACCTAACGCTAAGAAGCTGAAGTGGAGCAACGCGTCCAGTCATGCTGTGGTCTTGGCGCACGCATGTGGGGTTTGACGCTGATCGGCGTGTCCGGTCTTGACACTGGCGTGTCTGGTTGTTACTTAACCATGAGGGCGTTGAGAATCGACCGTTGGGATCAGGCGACTGACGTTGAAACCGGGGGATGCATGGATGAAGATCTGTGACTAGATGCTGGGGGCATGCGTCTGATCAGCGTGACCTGTGCGTCCGGTCGCCCCATGAAAGATGAGGACAGAGAACCAACGACTCTATTTTGAGGCCTCTATTTTAGCCCCATGGCCAACTCAAGCTCACTCTCTTGGTCATTTGCATTGACATATCAACCTTGTGAGCTTAACCAAAGCCCTCCCACTCATCTCCATTATTGATTCTTCATCTTTGTGAGATTGGGAGAGAATCCAAGTGCATTGCTTGAGTGATTGCATCTAGAGGCACTTGGTGTTCGTGTTTCGCTATAGGATTCGCTTGTTACTCTTGGTGGTTGCTGCCACCTAGATGGTTTGGAGCAGCAAGGATTGTCGAGCTGAGGTTGGTGATTGTCTCTGGCTCCGATCGTGGTGATTATGAGAGGTTCTTGACCTTTCCCCGGTGGAGAGCCAAAAATGTACTCTAGTGGATTGCTTGTGGCTTGTGTGATCCTCATCTTGTGTTGGTTGTGCGGCACCCTATTGAGGGTTTGGCATGTGGTTCCAATTAGCACGTGAACCTCCAAGTGAATGAATCGCCATGACGAGGACTAGCTTGCCGCCAAGCAAGCGAACCTCGGTAAAAAATCATTATGTCATCATTTGATTCCGAGGTGATTGGTCTTCATTGGTATTCATTCTTATGATTGATTGGTTCATTCCTCAACTCAGCGGTATAACCATCTTGCTCTCTCTTTACATTACCGCAAACTAGTTTTCAAGCTCTTTAGTGTAGCTAGTCATGAGAGTTTGTTAGTTTGGTTAGTGTGGCTCTTTAGTTAGCCTTTGAGAGCACACTAACTTAGTGTAGTGACATAGCCATTGTGTGGATAGAGACTATAGAAACTAAAATTGTGGTAGGTGGCTTGCATTTTTAGTAGTCTAGCGCAACATTCGCTTCGCCTCATATTTGTCTAACCGGTTTGCTAAGTATTGTTGTAGAAATTTTTAATTGGCTATTCACCCCCTCTAGCCATTAGGACCTTTCAGTAGCAAGAATCTTCTTCAAGTATGAGTGCGGTGGTGGTACACCGTACATCAAGGGATGTTGCCCTCTAGCAGCTGTAAGGGCCTGACTCGGGTGGTACACCCCATATCAAAAATGTAGTTTCCTAAGCGTAGCCCTCACGACGTTGTTAATGCCGTGTTTAGGTGGTGTTCCCGATAACCAGAAGTGTAGCTTCTAGGACATTGTACATGCCATGTTAGGGCAGATATACCGCTGTACTCAAGAAGTTGGTTCCCGACATATTCTGGTGTGTAAATAGTGGTTGCGCATCATTAAGTCCTAGTCATAAGCAATAATGTGGATGGGGTAGGTGCACCTCCATCCCCCGTGCATCACTAAGCCAGTTAATTTTTAGGGTGACCTATAGCAGGTCGTTTGGGCACTAAGGGTGTCACATTTTTCTTTGAGATCCATCAAGCTACGTGATACGAATTTTCGTGAACCTTGTCAGTGCTAAAGTAAGGACGTTGTCCTAGAGCCCTGAGGCCAATATAGCAGTGTCCCAGTTCGGGCACCATTGTGGGCAAGTAACGAACGCGTGAGCAGCTGTCGGTAGTTGCATGTGTTACTCTTTGAGCTGATAACGGGTAGAACGAGTGAACGTCCACTTCACTAAAAGTAAGCAGTAGGACAAAGCCAGACCAGAAGAGGCACGTCATAAAACTCTTTTTTTTTAGATTCCTGGAGCTCATACTTTGGTTACAGCAATGGGCCAACCAGTTTTCTGGTTGCCCCCAAAGGGGCACACATCTGCTGAAATAAGGTACTTCGAGCTCGTCTGGGTATTGGGAGATTTATGTGTTAGTGAGTGTTAGAGGTTTTAGAGTCAGACTGGTGACCCTCCCAAATCCCCCCTGACTCTAGAGGGGTAGGGTCGATAGCGAATGAATCGCTATCGCTTACACCTACTAAAGGGGTGAGCTAGGCCGAGTACCCAATCTGAGTGTCAGACCACTCGCCTACACCGGCTTGGGTGATAGTTTGTCGGGGACCAAATACTAGGGTACCCAAAGAGTAGGAGCTAATAACCATCAAACATTGATGCTTCCGAATAGACAAGAGCGCAACTACACCTTTTGCCTAACGACCAAGGGCAAACTCCGCCTCGCCCGATGTCCAGGGGCTAGCTCTGCCTCGCTCGATGTCTGAGGGCAGACCCTGCCTTGCCCGATGTCTGGGGGCTAGCTCTGCCTCGCTCAATGTCTAGGAGTAGACTCCACCTCGCTCGATGTCTTAGGGCAGACTCCATCACACCCGACGTTCGGGGGTTGGCTCCGCCCCGCCTGACGTCTGAGGGCAGACTCCGCGTCGCCCGATGTCCGAGGGCTAGCTCTGCCTCACCCGATGTCTAAAGGTAGACCCCGTCTTGTCCGATGTCTAAGGGCAGACTCCGCCTCGTCCAATGTCTGAGAGCAGACTCCACCTCGCCCGACCCCCAGGGGCTGGCTCCGCCTCACCCGACATCTGAGGGCAGACTCTACCTCGCTCGACATCTTAGGGTAGACTCCGCCTCACCCGATGTCTGGGGTCTAGCTCCGCCTCGCCTGACATCTGGGGGCAGACTCTGCCTCGCTCAATGCCTTAGGACTGGCACCGCCATGCCCAACGTCTGCACGCTGCTCCTTCATAACTACACGCACAAACAAGGCAGGACACTCAAGTCAACCGCAATACCAAGGACCACACCCTGCACGCCTATAGGAAAGTACCATCAGGATATGACAAGATGGGCGCTTTAAGGCCCTTCCAGGCATGTTAGAGCCCAAACAGTGTTGTAGGCGCCGACATTTGTTTTGCAGTGTTGTGGGCGCCGCCACTGGCCCTTGGGCGCGGATCCTGATGGAACCATACGACAACCACTATGGTCCAAGAGGAGACTCACATCCTCTACAGTGATGGACATGCAGTCACTGCGCTGTCCGCTCCCCATGGGTTTGAGGATCAACACCCCGGTCCATCGCGCCGCCCACCGGGGCAAGATGGGATGTGACCACTTGCTGATCAAGTCAAAGCGTGGCATCATCAATGGACATACGCCTAGCATGGAGCTATCCCTAGCACCGTCTGTGATGTTAGCAGGGCTAGCTTAGAGGAAAAGGAAGACCCGGCACCTTCGAAGGACCTTCTTTTCCTCTGGTTTTTCTTCTTTCTCCCATCTGTAATCCCTGCTCCCCCATGATCTATCAAAGGGAAGGCAGGGCACCCCACTAAAGGGATGGATCAATTTCCACAGACATCACACCACATAGCTAAGTAGCATCCAAGCTCTCAGCACCTGTTTGACCTTTCCATCAGAGACTTAGGACCTGTCCCTCTCTCTCCCATTTGTACCCCCTACTATGAACCTTTTAGTGTAAATAACATGAGCAGCAATCACAAACTGGACGTAGGGACATTCTGCCCGATCCAGTATAAAACTTGTGTCTTTTTAGCACACCATCCGGGCCTAACACGCAATAATACAAATTTACTAGTTGGTGTTGAATCGAAACACTGACAGTTGGCGTGCCAGGTAGGGGACCTTTGCGCGTTCCAACATTAACATCAGGCCACGGATGGCTAGCCGCGGAATCAGCTAGGTCCCAGGCGCACACGTGTGCTTCGGTGACCTGGACTTTATCGTCATGGTGGGAGGAGAGTTGGCATTGGCTCACGCCACCATCCAACCTCTCCCCTCCATCGGCCTCAACTACGGGAGGCTTGAGCGCTAGCTCGACATCTCCCTAGGACCCCAGCCATCCAGAGGGGACCTGCACTGCCTCACCCTCTCTTCAAAACACCCCACATGGAGCACCCCGACAGTGCTTCCGTTCGGTCTCTACAACGCCGTGGTGACCGTTAGCCACCTTGTGGCACAGCGTATGATCCTATCCCCCACGAACAATGAGTTCATGGGGGTGATCGAACATGTTGCAGAATCTTTCCACGACCTCTTAGCAGAGGAGCCAGGGTCGCCCTCTGGCTATGACTCCAGCAGGGAAAGCCAATACCCCTCTTGTGAATGCTTCATGGCGGGTACCCCCGAGGGGCATGTCAAAAGCACCCATGAGGGGGAAGCTACTCCAACAAATGACCTCAGCAACGAGGCCGAGAGGGAGATAGTGGCCCCACCACTCATGCTAGTGGAGCAGCTAAAAGCCCGACATCGAGAGATCGAGGAAGAGCGACTCCAGCTCAAGCAGGAATGCGTGGAGCTCGACCAGGAGATAGAGCGCCACAAAGACGGTGGGCGCGCATGCTCCATGGCCCGTGATGTGAACCAGAGGATCATCGCAGATGATGAAGCCCTCCCTTGCTTTGCTCGGGCAAGCTAGAACATCGCCGCCGTGGTGGCCTTGCTCCATGGCCTTCTAGAGGCAGCGACGCCCGAGGATCGTCAGGCCCACCATGAGATTCGCACGCTGCTCGAGCGTGCAGCAGCACAGTAGGCCAAGAGCTCATTGTCTTAGCAACGCGAGCTCGACGCCAGCCAACACATGCTCTTAGAATACCCTGGTAGGGATGCGTCAGTCCACCAGGAACCACAAGGAAGTAGGCAGCACACCACGGTCCTGGTGCATCAGCATCTCAGCTGCAACCGTGATGCATGCAACACCCTCAACGCTCACAGACACACCTACGATGACCCAAGAGAGGGAGCCAGACATGGCTATCACCCTTGTCGTGGCAGACATTACGACAGTGGTGAGGACCGAAGCCCGAGCCTTGGCCTACCAGGGCCTTAGGCCTTCGGCCGACACATCCTCAATGTTGCCTTCCTGCCAAGGTACCGACCACCAACCAACATCCCAAAGTACTCTAGGGAGACAAACCTCGGACTATGTCTCAAAGACTATCGACTTGCCTACCAAGCCGGTGGTGCGGATAATGATGACTTCATTATTCGCAACCTTCCACTATTCTTAGCCGATTTGGCACAAGCATGGTTGGAGCACCTGTCATCCAACACAGTCTAGAGTTGGGTGGATCTAAAGGAGATCTTTGTGGAAAACTTCTAGGGAACATACAAGCACCCTGGGAACCCGTGGAACCTCAAGAACTCCAATAGAAGTCCTGTGAAGCCCTCCATTGGTACATCCGATGCTTCTCTCGGTAGTGCAACGAGCTTCCTAACGTCACCAACGTCGATGTTATAGGAGGTTTCCTGTCTAGGACCACCTATGAGTCCCTGGTTCATAAGCTAGGACACAAGGGCCCATGAACCACTAGGGAACTCTTGGACATCGCCACCAGCCACACCTCTAGAGAAGAAGCAGTCAGATTGATCTTCGATCATCATGGTGGCAAGGCGAGGCAGGACAAGGACACCGGTGAAGGTGCCTCCAATCGTTCCACCAAGAAGAAGAACAAGAAGTAACCACGCGAGGGTTCTCTCGTGGCCACCGTTGACCGGAGAGGTGGTCGGAAGCCCACGGAGGGCACTCCGAACCATTTCAAAAAATTACTCGAGGGGCCATGCCCAAACCATGCTTTCCTAGTCAAACATCTATATAAGGACTATAGCCTCATGCGGTGGTTCTTGTCCGGGGGCTCCAATAAAGGGGAGCACGGCAGGGACCCTGACCCCACCTCGAACAATGCTGAATAGAAGGAAAGTAGCTTTCCGACACCAGACGGTTGCCTCATGATCTTCGAAGGATCGACGACCTATGATTCCAAATGCCGTCATAAGGGCACGCGTCGTGAGGTCTATACGACCTAACCGGCTACACCTACCTTCCTTCGATGGTCAGAGTCAGCCATAACCTTCGATTAGACCGACCACCTAGAGAGTGTCCCGCATCTGTGGAGATATTCGCTCGTGGTCGACCCAATCATCAGCATGAAGCGGCTCACCGAAATACTAATGGATGGAGGCAGCGGCCTCAATATCATGTATGCCAAGACGCTCAATGAAATGGGCATCAATTGGACACATGTCTGCCCAACCAAAGTACCTTTCCATGGCATCGTGCCTAGAAAGCAGGCCATGCCACTTGGGTAGATCAATCTGCCCATTACATTCAGGGATCCATCCAATTATAGGATGGAAACCCTCACCTTCGAGGTGGTCGGGTTCCTTCGAACCTACCACGCCATCCTAGGACGTCCATGGTACGCAAAGTTCATGGCCGTCCCCAACTATACCTACCTCAAGCTAAAGATACCGGGCCCTAGCGGGGTCATCACCATCGGCACCTCCTTGCAGCACGCCTATGAGTGCGAGGTCGAGTGTTGCGATCATGCCGCCGCAATCATCACCTCCGGAGAGCTCGCTGCCATCAATAAGGAGGTCACCGAAGAAGTGCCCGACCCAAGAAGTTGACTGGGTCTTTCGAGCCCGTGGAGGGCTCTAAAGAAGTCCTCATAGACCTTGGGAGCACCAATGGAAAAACAATGCGCATTGGTACCACGCTCTCCTCTAAATAGTAAAGCACGCTCATCGGCTTCCTCCGCACCAATAGAGACATCTTTGTGTGGAAACCCTTGGACATGACAGGCATTCTGAGGGAAGTTGCTGAGCACACCTTGAAGATCCACCCAGGCTCCAAGCTAGTGAAATAATGCCTACGTCGCTTCGATGAGGGGAAACACAGGACCTTCGGTGAGGAGATCACAAAGCTTTTGGCGGCCGGATTCAACAAGGAAGTGTACCACCCAGAGTGGTTAGCCAATCCCGTTCTTGTACAAAAGAAGAGTGGGAAATGGAGTTTGTGTGTTGACTATACAGGTCTCAAGAAGGCATGTCCTAAGGATCCATTTCCTTTGCCATGCATAGACTAGATAGTTGACTCTACCTCGGGGTGCAAAACCCTCTGCTTCCTTGATGCGTACTCTAGGTACCATCAAATTTCGACGAAAGAGTCCGACCAGCTCGCGACATCGTTCATCACCCCCTTCGGATTGTTCTGCTACGTCACGATGCCGTTCGGTCTGAAGAACACGGGGGCCACATACCAACGCTGTATGCTCAAGTGCTTCGGGGACCTCATCGAGCGAACCATTGAGGCCTATGTTGACAACATCATGGTCAAATCAAAATGGGTTGACCACCTCGTAGCTGATCTTGAGCAGACCTTTGTAAAACTCCGAGCGAACGGCATCAAACTCAATCCCGAGAAGTATGTTTTTGTGGTCCCAAGGGGCATGCTGCTTGGTTTCATCGTCTCCGAGCATGGCATCAAAGCCAACCCAGAGAAGATATCAGCCATCACAAGGATGGGCCCAATTCAGAACATAAAGGGGGTAGAACGGGTTATAGGGTGCCTCATCATACTCAGCTGCTTCATCTCATGCCTTGATGAACGAGGTCTCCCCCTTTATCGACTTCTGAAGAAGGCCGATCACTTTGAATGGACATTCGAGGCCTAGGAGGCACTTGACATGGTTAAGCAGCTCTTGACGAATGCCCCGATCCTAGTTCCTCCTGCCAAGGGAGAACCACTTCTGCTCTACATCGTGGCCACCACACTAGTTGTCAGCTCTGCCTAGTGGTGGAGTGGGAAGAAGAGGGGCACGCCCTCAAAGTATAGTGCCCTATGTACTTCATCAGTGAGGTCCTATCTGACTCAAAGACCCGCTACCCCTAAATCTAGAAACTTCTATATGTTGTCCTCATCACCAGGAGGAAGCTACGCCACTACTTTGAGTCACATCCAGTGATGGTCGTGATGTCCTTCCCCCTCGGTGAGGTCATCCAAAACCAGGACACCACAGGGAGAACTGTGAAATGGGTGCTCGAGCTGATGGGTCAGGGCATTGCGTATCCCTCTTGGAAAGCCATCAAGTCCTAGGTGTTGGCTGATTTCATCACAGAATGGACTGAGGTCCAAATGCCACCGGCAGTCGTCGATCAAGAGTACTAGATGATGTACTTCGAGGGATCACTGATGAAGAGGGGCACCGACGCAGGTCTAGTCTTCATGTTGCCCCTCGGGACATGCCTAAGGTACATGGTCCGTCTCCATTTCCCCTCATCCAACAATGTGGCCGAATATGAGGCACTCATCAATGGCCTACGCATTGTCGTCGAGCTGGGTGTCCGACGCCTCGACGTTCAAGGGGATTCCTAGCTGGTTGTTGGCCAAGTCATGTTGCCATGATGCCAAGATGACTACGTACTATCGAGAAGTCTGCCGGTTGGAGGACAAGTTCATTGGCCTCGAACTCAATCACATCCCAAGGCGTCTCAACGAAGCAGCCGACGCGCTTATGAAAGCTGCATCCGACCGAGAGCCAGTGCCAATAGGCATCTTTGCCAATGACCAGTACAAGCCCTCAGTTCACTATGAGGAGTCAGAATAGGGCAGTGATGGTCCGTCCAATCCTAGCCCAGGGGCTAGACAACCGTCGGCTACAACCGGCTCTGAAGTCATGGAGCTCGAAGAGGATCCAGCGATAGAGCCCGACCCTCTAGTCAACTGGAGAACGCTCTACCTCGACTACCTCCTCTATGACACACTGCCAATGGATAGGACAGAGGCCCAACATGTCGCACGTCACGCCAAGTCCTTTGTTCTTGTGGAGGGCGAACTCTACAAGCGAGGCCACACTGGGATCCTGCAGCGCTGCATCCCCTTCAAATAGGGGAAGCGTTTGCTAAGCGATATCCATGGTGGGGTCTACGATCACCATGCCATGTGCAGAACCTTGGTCAGAAGCATGTTCTACCAGGGCTTCTACTGGCCTACCATGGTAGCCAATGCTGAGCAAATCGTACGCACCTAGGAAGGGTGCCAATACTACACTCGACAGACTCACCTACCGGCACAAGCACTCCAGACGATCCCCATCACCTAGTCATTTGTAGTCTAGGGACTTGATCTAGTTGGACCACTCAAAAAGGTGCCTGAGGGCTACACCCACTTGCTTGTCACCATTGACAAGTTTACCAATGGATAGAAGCTCGGCCAATCTCTGTGATCAAATCCAAGCAAGCCATGTTGTTTTTCCTCGACATCGTCCATCGCTTTGGAGTCCTGAACTCCATCATAACAGACAATGGCACACAATTCATTGGGAAGAAGTTCCTCTAATTTTGCGATGAACATCACATCTGCATCGACTGGGCCATCGTCGTGCATCCCCAAACAAATGGGCAGGTCAAGTACGCAAATGGCATGGTCCTTAAGGGCCTCAAGCCTTGGATCTTCAACCGGTTGAACAAATTCAGCGCGCGCTGGGTCACTGAGCTTCCTTTGTTACTCTAGAGCTTAAGGACAACCCCTAGTCGAGCCACCGGCTACACGCTTTTCTTCATGGTCTATGGTTTCGAGGCCGTCCTCTCAACCGACCTCGACTATGGAGTGCCAAGGATCAGGGCATACGATGAACAGGGAGCCGAGGCATCCCACGAGGACGCCATGGACCAACTGGACGAAGCTCGTGATGTCGCCCTCCTCTATTCGGCCAAGTACCAACAAGCGTTGCGATGG
Source organism: Miscanthus floridulus (assembly GCF_019320115.1). NCBI lineage: Eukaryota > Viridiplantae > Streptophyta > Magnoliopsida > Poales > Poaceae > Miscanthus > Miscanthus floridulus. The sequence goes on from NC_089585.1 coordinate 95,474,751, forward strand.
TACCACAGCCAACGGGTGTAGGACTGAGCCATCAACATCGGGGACCTAGTCCTTCGCCTCATATAGAGCAACAAGGACTGCCACAAGCTCTCCCTGCCGTGGGAGGGACCATATATTGTCCCAGAGGTACATCGGCCAGGGGCCTACAAACTAAAAACCATCGACGATAAGGTCTTCACCAATGCCTGGAACATCAAGCAGCTATGTCACTTTTACCCCTAAATAAACACATACTTTCTCTTATCTGTTTCGTTATTGAAATCCCCTATCCTCTATGACATCCGACCCCTGTAATGGCGAGGGTTTAGGTCTCACCCGGGGGCTAATATGGGTGTATTTACCTTGCAAACATTCTCTAGGCCAGCCTCCCTTTCTCACGTTAATGCCTAGGAGCTAGGTTTTCGAGAACAAGCTCTAAGTATAACTGGTCGGATTGTGAGAAACCTACGCCCCAACAGCTACGGCGCCTTTGCTCACCAGCGTGATTAGAACTGGCTCACCCGTACTCTGAGCTTTTATGGCCTTAACAGCGGAAAGGGTCAGAACATGCTAAACCCTTCTGTAGAAAAAGGAGGGGAAGAGCTGAAAAGCTGTTTGCTATAACGAAATTTGAGAACTTGTCCATTTTTTTCGTTGCTTGGCTTGTCTGCCTAACTAAATTCTTGTGCGAGATACTCTCGTCCTCTACTCCCATAGGAAAATCTTATCTCAACAGGAATCACAAGTCGATTGGATGGCTTGGCCACTGCCGAGAAATGGGTATATCGAACGACTGAGAGATAGGCACCCTTACTTACTCACATTACATATTAAATTCATTGCCGAGCCTCCAACCCTAGCAATGGCAGGGGATCGGACATCGCTCAGGGGCTGGCAAGAGAGTCTACTCGCTAGACATTTGTCTTTGCCCGACCCCTCCTTACATTTAAAAATTGGAGGCATGGTGTGTGGGCATAAACTTTGAGTAAAGCTGGGCGAACCGCTAGAACCCTACGCCCCAGCGGCTATGACATTTTTGTTCACCAGCGTAATCAAAGTCTTTGTCCCTACAGTCCAAGCTTTATCATCCACCTTCTCGAGAAGGGTTCAGAGGGGCCTACTTGTAGAATTTCCATCAAGAAGAAACTATCAAGTCGCCCAAGCAGATCGAACGACTCGGATCACTATCGAGAGACGAAAATAGAAAATTGGGATGCACGTGTAGTTTACACTGGTCCCATCATGAACATCGGACCCGAACCCCACACAGACATATCTGGTAAGAAGCTTCGAGAACCCATCACTCGTGCCATCGAGGTAACATTACCGACCCCTGCTATTTCTTTATGCTCATTCATTCAATCATCCCGTACATCCAAACATTGCACATGCGATTGCTGCATCACAATGCTTCGTGTTGCATCACAAAGCGGTACTCGTCTCATTCGATATGAATGGCGACAGACCGAGGTTTGAAGACCAGCCCACAAAGGGCTCGAGGCTACCTCACATCAAACAGAGCTAGGGGAGAAAAACTGAGATGAGCCCCAGCGGCCTTGCCCGACCCCGCTCAGAAGCAGATAGGGACATCTCAACCTTTCTCGTTCGATTCTAACCTCAAGCCAAACCCACAGAATCTCCATCGAGGAGAGGCCAATGGGTCACCTGAGCCTATCGAATGGCTCGGGCATCTATCGGGGGCGGGTTAGGAAATAGTGGAATGCCACATGAGGGCTCTACCGACCCCGTCAGCGGATGACGGGCCCAGATTCCACTCGAACATGCCCATTAGCGAGCTCACCGAGAGCGGCACTCGAGCCATCAAGGCAAGTGTCGTTAGCTCATCCCCTCTGGTTGCGGAAACCAAGGATGAGGTGATGCACGAATCACGGTCGGCCCCTACCGAACCCCATGGGGCTTGGGGGCTCAAAGCCGCTCGATCCTGGATTGAAAGGCCGAGGTTTGAGGGCTGGCTCATGGAAGGCATGAGGCCACCTTGTGTCAAACAAAGAGCTAGGGGGTAAAATGTAGATGAGCCTCAGCGGCCTGTGCCCGACCCGCTTAGAAGCAAACAAGGCTGTCTCAACCCTCTCGTTTGATCCTAGCCTCTAGCCGAGCCCTTATAATCCCCATTGAGGAGGAATATGTTGAAAGGCGGGTTATGGAGCAACGGAATGCCCCCTAAGGATTTTGCTGATCCCATCACAGGTGATGGAACCGGATTCCATTCGAACATGCCCGCTAGCGAGCTTACCGAGCACATCACTCGAGCCATCGAGACAGGTGGCGTTAACTCAACCCCTCCGGTTGTGAAAACTGTGGATGGGGCGGCAGTCACAAAAATGAGCCGACCCTTGACCGAATCCCCGCCACACGTGGGGGCTCAAGGAAGATCAGACTTACAAGGAGACCTAATGCATGGTCGTAGAACGATAGCTAAAATCCTAAGGAAGGGGTACGTGCGAATACAAGAGTAGTTTCGCTATCCTCTCTTCGGTCTTTAGTGACATTTGACCCTAGCAACTGCAAGGGGTCGGATCTCACTCGAGGGCTGATAAAGGTATAAATACCCCCTTATTTATGAAAACAATCATTGCATCAGACCTCTTCCTCACATTAAGCCTAGCGGCAGAGTTTGCGGAAACGAATAAACTAAGCACGCCTATTTGAACTGCAGAAAACCTATGCCTCGGTGGCTATGGTATCTTTGCTCACCAACATGATTCAAAGTTTTTTCCTCTTACGCCTTGAGCCCTATGATCTTAACAAATGGAGGGGTCAGAATACATGAGCCTTTCTTTCACACCTAAAAAGGGAAGAAAAACAAGTTCAATCAAGCAAATCAAATAAAACAAAGTTATGAAACTGTTTTCATGATATATAGGGATCGACACTTGTTCACAAGTTACAAGAATGCTTATCCAACCTATTTGACTAACTATCCCCTCCGAGGGAGAACTATCTTTTCAACCTTGTCCGCCAAGTTCTGCGTGATAGGAGCCACCGCCTTCTCTATTTCATCCAGCTCAGAGGCTTCGTAGCCAGACACGAAGCCAAGGCTCATTGTCTCCAAGTCAATACTCTTGGCGTAGTGGGAACGAGCAATGGTGAAGGCTTGGGTAATCCTAGAGCAAAGAGCTTCCCTCTCGAGCTGGCGCACCCGCACCGCGATATCCATGGCAGCACAGGCCGCAAGCGAGCTGGTTCCCTCCGGCCGCGCCACCTCTAGGTCATCGAAGACCACCCGACGGTAGCGCACAGGAGATCATGTTCATCACTCTCTACCTGAAGGATCCCTAGCACCTTGGCAAGCTCCATGACCAGCCCAGCGAAGATGCTCTTGGCCTCTAGCCTTCAGGCTACCATAGCTCCAAGATCGGCCCAGAGGGAGCTGACCACCTGTCGTGCCTCATCGCGCTCTCAGACGGCCTGATCACGCTCCCCGCGGGCTATGCTGCGCTCCGAGCGGAGCCTCTCCATAGTCTGGTGTAGTTCATCTCGCTCCCTACATAGCCGGGCAACCGCCTCGGTGTCCTAGTTTGCCTTCTACTACCGGGCCACAGACCTCTCCTCGGCTCCTAGCTTGAGCTCCCGCTCCCTCTCCACCTCGGCCAGGAGGTTAAGGACCCACTGGTGGGCCTCAACGTCCCTCTAGTGTAGCTCATCCCACTCCTTTTAGACTCTGGTGGCCTCCTCCTCATCCTGCTACGCCCTCACCGATAGATCCTAGAACACCTTCTTGGTATCCTTCGTGTCTCGACGCACCTCGGCCTCTCGCTGCCAGAGATCGGCTGCCTCCTCGGCCAAGGGAGTCAGCTCGGCCACCCGTTGTTAGGCGATAGCAAGCTGGGTGCTCACATCCCCATGTAGCCGGGCCTCTTCGGTGAGGTGGTCCTATTCCACCTTCTGCTCACGGAGGAACCGAGATTTCTCCTGGCTATGAGCAATAAGAAACTAAAAAGAAGATCAATGTCAAAACACAAAAATACATGAAGAAAGGAGAAAGTGAGTGGGGAGATTAAGTAGATACCTAGCTAGTAGGAATGATGATGTCATGCAGGATGCCCCTGGCCTATTTTAGGACTTCCATCATAGCCGAGATCCCTTCGTTGAGACTCTCCCGCTCTATGCTCTTGGTAGCATCGTCGAGCGAGAAGAGTATCGACGTTGGGTCTTGAGGATCCATCCACTAGAGCAGCGACTCTCGCTGCATGGGCGAGCAGCTACCCCTTGATGTTAGGGCCAAGGGTGACCCCCCGCTGGTCCTCTCCACCATCGCCATAACGCCTGGTAACCCTTTGGCCATGTCCCCCTCCTCCGTCTAGCCCGTGTTAGGCACCGTCACCTGGGCCGCTGGTGGCACGAATCGTACCACATCCTCGTGCACTACCGTAGCTATGTTCGGCTGTGCCTGGCACATCACAGTCACTGCCGCCTCCATCTATGATAGAGGGGCCTCGACTGGTGGCATCATGCCCACAGCGGTCGGCGCCACAAGCGTGAGCGGCAGCTCCATTCGCTCTGACATAGGCAGTGGAATCACCTCTGTCGCCAGTTGCTCATGTGACCACTGAGGGCATTCCCTCAGCCCCGACGACCATTTGTCCCGCCAAGGGCACGGGCGCCACCATGGGCAGCACCTGACCAGCCAATGAGGCTGTGATGCTGGCTCCACTCCCACCCAAAGCAAGAGCGATGTCGGGTGATGGCCGACGTCTCGCCTAGATGGCGACACTCTTCTTGGGTGCCAGCGCCAAAGAGTGGCCCCATCTCAGGACGCTGCAAGAAACAAAAGGCGTGAGTCAAGCGAAAAATAGAGAAAAATAGAGAAAATAGAGAAGCCAATGACTTACATCGGTGCCGTTGGGCGCATGATACGTTTGGGGGATGAACCCCTAGGTCCTTGCTCCACCTCCTTTGGACGGGGCCGTTTGGAGCCCACTCCTACTCCTGGGCCAAGGGGCTTGCCTCCCTTGCACTCAGGGGCATGGCGGCGGAGCCATCCCCCTCGCTCGGCACCTCGGGCGTGGCGGTAGATCCTCCCGCCCCTGCTAGCACCTTGGGCGTGCACGGCAGATCCGCCCGTCCCCACTAACTCTTGAGGCATAGTGATCGAGCCGCTCTCCTCCGCTAACACATTGAGTGCGGTGGCTGATCCGCCCGCCGCTGCTTGTTCTGAGGATGGGCCGACCGCTTGGCCTGCCTCCACCATCCTCATGGACTCACTCCCTCCCGCATGAAACAGGAAAGGTCCCTAAATGGATGAGGGATACCTATCAGTGTATCCTCGCTTTCTAGGTCATCCCACTCGATGTTGGTAACTACCTCTTCTTCTTCCTCCTCCTCGTCATCATCTTCATCACTATCGGTTTCCTCCCCGTGCTCCTATGCATGTAGCTTCTGCTGTTTCTTCCTCCTCTCGTCCTTCTTTGCCTTCAGCTGCTGCTCGGTCGCGACATAGTTGGCCACCGTCATAGCCGGATCCTTCGGCAGTGGAGCCGAAAGATCTGTAAGGACAAGCTTCTTCGACTGGTCCCCCTATCTCAAATCAATGTCAAGAGGTTGGGAGTTTGATTAAAAAGAGGCATGATGAATGAAAACTTACAAAGACAATGTACCCCGGTTTCGGCTGCATTGGGGGATGCCCCGGCACCGGATATACGAAATCAAGGATAGCGCCGACGTCGTCCTATGGAGGCTCCATCGCCTCCTTGATATGATGCGCCACTTTGGAGGGGGAGAGTGCTCCCTCAGCGAGCGTCATCCCATTGAGTGATGCCCCGGGCGCAATCATGTGTAGGGGAAGCACGCGCCTCATCAGCGGTGCCAACCTCCACGCGTGGTAGGCGCCAATGATCTCCGACCCCTTCACACCCTTCTCCTTGAGAATTTAGACTCCCCACCTCCTCCACGATTTTGGGATCTCTTCGATGAGGGGCCCGTTGAACTCTAGCAAGGGGGCGGCTACGTCATTCTTGACGTAGAACCAATGCGAATGCCACCCCTTGTTGGAGGTCGACAGATGCATCGGTGGGTACTCACTGACCCTGTTGTTGCGTAGTTGAATGCCAGCGCATCCCATTGACATGTTCAGCTCCTACTTCTTTAGGAGGGTGATGGTGAAGAAGTACCGCCATCGGTCGAAGTGGGGACTAATCCCTAGGAACCCCTCACACAGGGCAACGAACGCCGCAATGTGTTGGATCTCGTTGGAATTTAGATGATGTAGCTCCACCTTGTAGTAGTGTAGTAAGCCCCGAAGAAACTTGTGGGCAGGGGTGGTGAATCCCCGCTCGTGGAAGTGAGTGAAGGATACGACATACCCATTGAGTAGCGACAACACGTCCTCATCGCCGTTCAGCCGCCACTCCTCGATGACAATCCATGCACAAAGAAGGGCACGACGAATGAGGCCCTCCAGGCGCTGAAGGGTGATGTCAGATATGCACCATGGCTCCATTGAACGATTAGGGTGGGTGGATGTGAACTTGACGGCGGCTGAGATGCAGATGCGGGAGGCTTAGGCGATTGGCGGCAGAGGTTGTAGAAGCAAAGGTAAGGAGGCAATGTACAAAACCCTGGGGGCGAACCCTTTGGTTTTATAGGGGCGACGGGTGTGAGGAAGGCAACCGTCCGCCTAGATCTCCACGCCTGCCATGATTCGCCACCACATCACCACACGGGATATGCGCCCCGTAACACCTCAGTTGTTTGGCTTCCACATTTGCACTTGCATTTCATAAACATGAGCATCATTCATCCATTCATGAGTTAGAATTGTATAAAACATGCTTTTGAAACATTGCAATATATTGTTACATTCTATGTGTGATTATTTTAGGAAATGCATAGTGTGTAACACTCAAGTGCAACATGTGCAACACACTTTAGTGAAACATGGTTAGCTAGTATAATGCCACAAACTCATGAAACACATGAAACATGGTTTCGTAACAGAAGTAACAAAGTCACTTGTTTTTCCTTGTTTCAGTACATGTGATGCTTGATTTTGGTGTGACCAATGTGTGGTGTGGCTAATTATTCTCTTAAGCAACTTAGTTATACTTAGAATGTCATGAGGAACAATGTTCATGTTGATCATTTTGCCTAATTAGGTTTCTAAGTCATGGTTTGACTATTATGGACCCCTAGAGCTCCTAAGTTTGACTGTTTAAAAAGTATAGCTTAGAGTGTTTGCATGTCTGAGCAACCTAAAGCAAAGTTGTAGAAAATTGTATAAGGAACAAACTTTGTTTAGGAGCCAAGTCATGAAAATGTGCAGAACATGCTCAAATAGGGCCCATAAGCCAGAAATCAATGTTGTTCCAACACTTAGAAGTTTTCTAAGTGTTGGAGCTGTTTTCCAGTTTCATGAAGGTGACTTTGGAGCCTTGTAGATTGAAATCCATGGCGAATTAGCTTGAGCACATGTTGAGTCAATTGGAGTACTCACTTAGCTCTATCACATAGTTCAACTAGATTAGCATTTGGCCGAGCCGATTAGGAGTTAAGCATCATCGAAGATCGCCTGTCAGTCGGCTCCATCAAGCCTGATGGCAGCGCTGATCAAGCCGGTCATGGCCGACCGAGGCCAGAGTGTGGCCGCCGTGTGGATGCCACGCGCCTGGCTGGCCCTGACCACGCTGCGCGCTGGCCGGCGTGAAGTGGAGGATGCCCTGCTGCCTCTCCGCTCGCCCGCACGCGCTCTGCCTCCTACTCGCTTGCTCTCTCTCGCAAAAATGCTGCTTGCCATTGCCAACGCCGCCAGCTTTGCCATCGCTGCTCGCTTTTGACGCCGTGCCTTTGGCCAATCCATCTCAGCCATCACCGCATCTTCCTCCACTCCACCTCCCGGACCTCTCGCTCTATGCTTGTGGTTCACATGGTTGTGGCACTCCACCGCACCACGCACTGCCTTTTCCTCTGGTCCGGCACCGTGCTAGCTTGCTGATGCTCTGGTAGGAATAACTTTAGATGCTACCGAGCATGTGCCTAGGAACACTCCGGTGCGCCTCCCCATGTCCGCCATGGCCACGAGCATGAGCTCGTCATGGCCAGCCGCCTTTGAACCTTTCCTGCCTCTTCTAGTGCACGCATGAGGACCCATATGAGCCGTAGTGTCTACCTCGAAGACGTAGTCCTAGGATTCGCCGCCGTTGAGCCAGAACATCAATGCTGCCGTGATGCTCGGGGTGCCGTCATGTGACCATGCGTGTGGCCAAGCTCACCGGCGCTACCCTAGCCACCCTTACCTTAGATTACCTCTGTGTTAGGTCTCTAGGTAGCTCTAGCGCCTTTCACCGGGTTATACCATGGCTGGAATTGGCCGGCATGCCATCGGGCATCACCGTTGTCCACCATGGCCGCCACCGTCCATGCTCCGAGGGACCATCCGCCGTGCCCCGTACATCCCTCGACGTAGTTTGGCTCAGTTTACTATACCGCTATATAAGTTCCTGTTTTTTTTTTCTGAAATACGAATGATTGTGTGTGCTCAGTTGCGATGTTCTTGTTGATTGTTTAGGTGCTAGCCTAACTTGAGAACATGCTTAGGTGCAGGTGCTAGGTCCTTAACTGAAGATGAGCAATTGTACATTAGGTTGTATAAACTTGGTAAGTTAAAGTGATTTGAATAGAGCTTAAGTCAGAAAATGCGAACTATAGTAAGCATGTGCATTCCCCGAGCATTCCTAACTTCGTTCATGTGCATCCATGATATTTATCTTGCGCATACATGCAATAGGTGTGCCAGAGGGAGTGACGCTTCTAGAGTTCGAGGGAGCGAGCCAGGAGGAGGAGCCCGAGGTTCAGGCAATCGACGAAGCAGCCGCCGAGGAGGAGTTACCCGAGTGCCCTGACCACCAACCGTCCTCTTTCCTGAAAGGCAAGCCCCGAAGCATATTAAGTCCCCTATGCTTTTATAAATATCTTGAGTATCTTTTATTTGTTGATGATTCATTAAGTATAGGAATTGGTTGGAACCAATTGTTGCATTATATATCCATCCTTGTCCAGATATCGCACTTGAATCCTATTTAAGTTCAGGAACGGGTTAAATGCTTAGCCATGCTTAGTGCGGTAGAAGTCAGGTGATTTCCTATCACCTGTGAGCTTTAGGATGAGGTGGATCACGGTTGGCTATATTTGCTATCATGGAAAAGAACCATGTTAATAATGAATTAAGACCGGGCGGAGTCTTGTGTAGGTTTGGACATAGTGACTCCGTCTGTGTCGTTTAAGGACCGATACGCTATACGTCCTTATGTCATGTTGAACGTAGCCTAACATTTAGCTGGCCGGATAACTCGTTCCTACCGTGAAGCCTAGTAGTTCGATTCAGGCCAGGGACGCGAGCAGGGGTCGGAATCTGGATGGAAGTCAGGATGTGCGGAGAGCCATTGGCGTAAGCCCAAGGGCGGGTTAAGTCACCGAGCACTCATGGTAGAGTGGTTCTCTGATTTTGCGGCACTGATCGGACTCGCGACTCCTGAATTGTACCAAAGGTGACTTGTTTGCGACCCTGACGGGAGAAGCAAGGTTTGTGTTAGGAATACCCCTCCAGCTGGATAGGAATCGATTTGAATCGCCGTCTCTCCTGGATAGTGAGAACTTGACTGAGCAGCGGCAATGTAGATTCAATTAATTTAACGATATGGTTAAATGGATGATGATGATAATGTTGCCACGATTTATACCTGCTATGGTTATTAATGTTTGCATCTTAATCAAATGATTGCTTAGTACAGGTGCTAATATAGATGACAGGTTAATGGCTAAAAGTCACTGCTAGCTCAGGTTAAGAGTTGCTTATTATTACTTATGCTTTTCCACAAAAAGAAAATGTTAGCCAGATCCACTAAATTAAGCTATGCATGATCCTTGGTGTAATTTGTTTTGGTTTCCGACGGGTAAGTCTAGCTGAGTACATTCTCATACTCAGGGTTTATTCCCTCTTGTTGTAGATGACCTTCTATATTAGGGCTTCTGTAAGTATTGTCTCCACCCAGCGGGTGACGAAGACTAGATCACGAGCATGATCTCTGTTTCTCTTATCCGAATGCTTTTGCGGGTTGTGATCAGCAAACTGGTATTTGTATTTGAACTTAGGTGTGTAAGTTAAACTATTTGCTTCCGCGTACTTTACAACACTTGTTTTGTAATAATGATGACTCTGAGGTGATGTAATCTATTTGCAAACCGTCTGTGAAATGTTGTAACGTATGATATGTTATGTTGAATTACTGTGATCTTGGTTGTATGCAAGTTGGTTTGAAATCCTTCGTGGTTTCAGTTGACTACCGGGTTTATATGGGCTCAAGTGCGAGAATTTGATCGTTTCGGCGATTGTTTTTGTACTTGTGCTCTTATAAATTGGTTGGTTCTATGACAGCTGGCATCAGAGCTAGATTCAACACTAAACATGTCATATGGGTATTTTAAAACAAAAGCTTTTGTTGTGAAAACGGTTTTCCAACTTATAGTTATATATAAGTGTTCAAAAAATCAAAAAAATTATAGTGTGCTGGTGATCACATCCCTTATAGCCCACTTAAGGACTTCTAGGTGGTTTATATAATTACTAACTTGGGGGAAATTGATTGTTTCTATTTCGTCATCCATGCGGCGTGCTATTGCATGGGTGCCATTCGCTTGAATGGTAATGTATGGATCAATTGCCTCTACGCTAAGGTACATGTGAGTTGTGAGAGCATGACCGTCCAACTGTCGATCTAGGGGAGAGTTAGTTGTGGTTACTGGAGTATTTACATGTTGCATACGTGTATATATGAAGGTACTTAATTGTGGGTACATCTGTCGGGTAGTTTGGATACCAAAGTATATATATCTGGGGATGTCTATATGGAGAGTATCTTAGTTACTACTTTCATTATTAGCATTATATCTTGTTGGGTTGGGCTACAATGAAATTTTCTACAGGTATGCTAACAACGCACCGTGTAGATCGACTAGTTACCGCTAATCGAGAGAACGTGTGTATGCCACTGTATATTCTGCTAGAACTTAACTTTTCTTAGGTTTGTGAGGACGTACGGAACGAGCATGCATCATATTCACTCATGTCATTAATATTGCATTACTCCCTCCCTTATAATTGCTTATCCCAAGTATTAAGTTCAATCTCTCAACAAAATAATCCTCTCACATGAGTTGCATCCCTTTTTGATACAGATGGCCGCGCCCATGTTTCCTCCTGGTAGTAGCACCTTTTTGGACCAGTTCGGTACACCTACCTTGCTCTAGAGGGTGCTAAGCTCAGTTGGGTACCCGGAGGCACCCTGCTACATGTGGAGGTAGATGGTGCCATTGGGAGATGTACCATGGTACATTGTGACCTTTATAGTGCCGTAGAACCCCACGAGACCGTTGTGGCATGGGTGGAGCATTGAGGCTGATGGGCAAAGCCCATGGGAAGCCGCTCAAGTTGCTTCCCTTGATGTGCTTATGGATATAGCACAGAGCTTCGGGGATGAGTTAGTGGGTGGACCAGCTTCATCCATTCCCCGAGTGGCTCCTACTGAGGCTGAGTGGACTCAAGAAGTTGGCCAGGATTTGGTTCGAAGCCGTGGTGAACGTGTTCAGAACAACAATGCAGGAATGAGTGCTATGATGGCCATCTTGAAGCTTTGTTGAGTCAGGCAAGACACCCTTTCGAGTGTGTTAGAAGAAGCTGGCAAGGCAATGGCAGCCCAGCACAAGTTTAGGTGGCGTGCCCGCAAGTATCACCGTAGGGCGGATGCATGTGGGCAAGCTCAGCAAGAAGTAGAGGAAGATCCTAAAGAAGTCCAAGGCGTCTCCGATGTGGACAGCGATCACTTCGATGAGTAGTTAGTCAGCAAGTCTCACTAGTTTAAGCTTTTGCAGTCATTGGTGTAATGGACTTAGTACTATGACTGATGTGGGATGTACCTTTTAATTCGAACTTGGCATATAATGTACTTTAATCTGCTCCCTTCGGGATGCGTATCTTGTTGGTTAAGTTTAAAACTTGTCATGTTGGAATGCACTGCGTATGGCGCTAGTAATCTAATTGATGATGTGGTGATTGGAGAATGAATTATTGCCTCTATTTATTGTATGAATTTTTATTCTCTCCAGTAAATTCAGTTTGGTGTAATTACATTGTTCCTCTCCAATGTGCTAACATCACCAATAATTGCTGGTTGCGCATTGTTGTAGATGCCTCGCACTCGTTCCACTGGTGCGGCTAGTGATGATGATGATCTTCCACCGCCACCACCACCCACACTAATGGAATTGATGGCAATTCTTGCTGAAGGACAGCGCACTATGGCTGAGGCTCTTCGCACGATTACAAATCGTGATGGTCGTGGTGCACGCCAAGGACCAAAACTAAATTAGTATAGCGACTTCAAAGATTTCCTTGACACTAAACCACCGATCTTCAAGGAGGCTGAAGAGCCCCTCCAAGCTGATAAGTGGTTGAACACTCTCGAGCAGAAATTCCATCTGCTTCGCTTGACTGAGGCGCTGAAGACTGAGTATGCATCTCACCAACTACATGGGCTAGCTGGTATTTGGTGGAGTCATCATCGGTCCACTATGCCCGCTAATGCCCAAATCACATGGGATCAGTTCAAGTCTACTTTCAGGGGAAATTATATTCCTCCGGGTCTCATGGCAATCAAGCATATGGAGTTCATGAAGCTGACCTAGGGGAACAAGAGCTTGAATGAATACCTGTAGGCTTTCAATAACCTCGCAAGGTATGCTACTAAGTTTGTTGACACTGATGCCAAGAAGATCGCTAGTTTCAAGCAGGGACTTAGCCCCAAATTGATGAAGACCATGGGAAATTGCAAGTGTGCTCATTTTAATGAGTTTGTGAGTGATGCTTTATCTCAAGAGAACAACAATGCTGTATATGCTGCTTCGAAGAATCGTAAGAGGGCTTATGAGGCGGGTGCCTCACAATCCAAGGCTCTAGTCACACAAAGGGCTCCATTCCATCCCACGGCATCAGCTGCTAAGTTCCGCCCAGTGCTGAAGAAGAATCTAGGCAAGACTGGATTTCGTAAGGCTTTTACAGTTGCTCTTCCCAAGGGCACTACTAGTCAAGGTAGTTCCAATGTTCCTCCAAGCAACATGCCATGCTGGAACTACAACAAGACAGGTCACTGGGCGAGGAAGTATCCTTACCCTAAGAAGAATAACTACCAAGGTGGCCATCAGGGACAGGTGAACCACACTAATATTGCTGATATCCCGTCAGGAGAGGTAGTAATGGCTGGTAAGTTTCTGGTTGATCAAAACCCTGCAGTTGTACTATTTGATTCGGGTGCTTCGCATTCTTTTATGAGTCCCGCATTTGCATCCAAGTTTATGCAGAAAACATACACTATTGAGGGTGAGGGTTATTGTATTAGGGCTGCCAGTGGTACTATCCCAACCAAGCTTGTAGTCGGGGACATGCAATTTGAGATAGAGGGGCGAAGTTATCAGGTTGATCTGGTAGTTTTATCGGGGCTGGATATCGATGTGATATTGGGAATGAACTAGATGAGCAGTTATGGAGTGCTTATTGATACATCGACTAGAGTAGTCATGCTCAGAGATCCTTGTAATCAGGAAGGTTTTCTAGTACAGCTACCCAGGGACATCAATCTTTCTTGTGCGTCTAATGCGGTGCAAGCAAAGGCTATGGCAGACATCCCTGTCATGTGTGATTTTCCAGATGTTTTTCTCGATGATTTGCCCGGATTGCCCCTGGATCGGGACATGGAGTTCAAGATAGAGTTGCTACCTAGTACATCGCCCATCTCTAGAAGGCTTTATAGAATGCCTCCCAACGAACTAGCCAAACTTAAGACCTAGTTGAATGAACTTCTAAAGAAAGGCCTTATCCGTCCTAGTTCATCTTCGTGGGGGTGCCCAGCTATCTTTGTGAAGAAGAAGGATCAATCCCTACGCATGTGTGTAGATTATAGGCTTTTGAATGCAGTCACAATCAAGAATAAGTACCCTCTGCCACGCATAGATATCTTATTTGATCAGTTGTCTAAGGCAAAAGTCTTTTCCAAGATTGATTTGAGGTCTGGTTATCATCAAATCAAAATTCGGCCTGAGGATGTTCCAAAAACTGCATTCTCTACAAGATACGGTCTGTATGAGTATCTTGTTATGTCTTTTGGATTGACCAATGCCCCCGCACACTTCATGTATTTGATGAATTCGGTGTTTATGCCCGAGTTGGACAAATTTGTGGTGGTATTTATAGATGATATCCTGGTCTATTATGAGAATGAAGAAGATCATGTTGAACATTTGTGAGTGGTTCTCACTAGATTGCGGGAACACAAGCTTTATGCAAAGTTCAGCAAGTGTGAATTCTGGCTTTGTGAGGTACCTTTTCTCAGACACGTGTTGTCCAATGGTGAAATTATGGTGGATCCCACCAAAGTGCAAGAAGTGTTGGACTGGAAGGCTCCCATCTTGGTGCACGAGGTTCAAAGTTTTCTGGGATTGGCTGGCTATTATCGTCGCTTCATCCAGGATTTCTCTAAAATAGCCAAGCCTATGACTCGGTTGCTGCAAAAAGACATAAGGTTTGTCTGGACTTCTGAGTGTGATGCGGCTTTTCACACCCTGCGAACTCTTCTAACTTTGGCTCCAGTTTTGGCGCAATCGGATATCAAGAAACCTTTTGATGTGTTCTGCGATGCATCAGGTACAGGTTTAGGAGGTGTTCTTATGCAGGAGGGTAGAGTCATTGCTTATACCTCTCACCAACTTCGGAAACATGAGGTGAACTATCTGACACATGACTTAGAACTCACTGTAGTTGTTCATGCTTTGAAGGCCTGGAGACATTATTTGCTCGACAATGTGTGCAACATCTACACTAATCATAAAAGTCTTAAGTACATCTTCACTCAACCTGAGTTGAATATACGTCAGAGAAGATGGCTCGAGTTGATCAAGGATTATAACCTCCAAGTGCACTATCACCCTGGCAAGGCAAACGTCATTGCAGATGCCTTAAGTAGGAAATCTCATTGCCACTCTTTGATTGAAAGTGACTTCCATTTGTCAAAACTCCTACATCCTATAGTCCTTCACAACATCACTATCAGTTGTACTCTATAGAGTCGAATTATCGAACTATAGAAGATGGATTCAGGTGTGTTCCACATCAAGCGCAAAATGAAAGAGCAAGAAACCAAGCATTTTCGGGTAGATGAGAATGATGTGTTATGGTTTAAGGATATGTTAGTGGTTCCAAACGATAGAGAGCTTAGAAATCAAATCCTATCTGAAGCACATTCCTCGAAATTGTCTATTCATCCTGGTAGTAGCAAAATGTATCATGATTTGAAGCCTCGCTTTTGGTGGACCAAAATGAAGAAAGAGATAGCCGCTTATGTGGCTAGGTGTGACTCTTGTTGTCGAGTCAAAGCGGTGCACATGAAAGCTGGATTGCTTCAGCCACTCTCTATTCCAGGTTGGAAATGGGAGGAGATAAGTATGGATTTTATTGTTGGACTCCCTACCACTCAGAGGAATTTTAACTCCATTTGGGTGATTGTAGACCGTCTAACCAAGTCTGCACACTTCATTCCTGTCCACATAGATTTCCGTCCAACTGACTATGTGGAGTTGTACTTTAATCAGATAGTCCGACTTCATGGGATACCTCGCACTATTGTCTCTGATAGAGGACCACAATTCACTGCTCGCTTTTGGGAGCACTTACATGGATTTTTAGGAACTAAGTTAGTAAGAAGCTCTGCCTATCATCCGCAAACCAATGGGCAAACTGAACGAGTGAATCAAATATTAGAAGATACGCTGAGAGCATGTGTCATCTCGGCTAAGGGTTCATGGGAAAAGTGGTTGCCCCTAGCTGAATTCTCTTACAATAATAGTTATCAAGAGAGTATCAAGATGGCACCGTTTGAAGCTTTGTACGGTCGAAAGTGTAGAACCCCGATGAATTGGGTTGAAGCCAGTGAAAGGAGATATTATGGAATTGATTTTGTTCAAGAAGCTGAAGAACAAGTCCGTACTATCCAAACCCATGTGGCCGCAGCTCAAGCTAGGTAGAAAAGTTATGCTGACCATAGTAGAAAACCTATTGAGTTCGAAGTTGGAGACTTCGTTTATCTGAAAGTCTCACCCATCAAGAGTGTCCAACGCTTTGGTGTGAAGCGAAAGCTTGCGCCGAGATATGTCGGTCCGTTTGAAATCATTGGACAAAGTGGTAAGGTGACATACAAGATCCAATTAACTCCTGAGATGAGTGCTATCTTCAATGTCTTTCATGTATCCCAATTGAAGAAATGTCTTCGCATCCCTGAAGAGAGAGTTCCACTAGGGGATATCGAGTTAAAATCTAATTTGACTTTTGAAGAAAAACCGATTGAGTAATCGACACTCGGGAGCGAGTGACTCGGAGTCAGGTGGTCAAGTTTTACAAGGTCATGTGGAGTAATCAGGGTAGTGAACGCGATGCAATGTGGGAAAGAGAAGATTATTTGAGGGACGGTTATAAGGAATTCTATCAACAATGGTACGCTTGTCAAATCTCGGGATGAGATTTTTATAAGGGGGGAAGGCTATAACACCTCAGGTGTTTGGCTTGAACATTTGCACTTGCATTTCATAAACATGAGCATCATTCATCCATTCATGAGTTAGAATTGTATGAAACATGCTTTTGAAACATTGCAATATATTGTTACATTCTATGTGTGATTGTTTTAGGAAATGCAGTGTGTAACACTCAAGTGCAACATGTGCAACACACTTTAGTGAAACATGGTTAGCTAGTATAATGCCACAAACTCATGAAACACATGAAACATGGTTTCAAAATAGAAGTAACAAAGTCACTTGTTTTTCCTTGTTTCAATACATGTGATGCTTGATTTTGGTGTGACCAATGTGTGGTGTGGCTAATTATTCTCTTAAGCAACTTAGTTATACTTAGAATGTCATGAGGAACAATGTTCATGTTGATCATTTTGCCTAATTAGGTTTCCAAGTCATGGTTTGACTATTATGGACCCCTAGAGCTCCTAAGTTTGACTGTTTAAAAAGTATAGCTTAGAGTGTTTGCATGTCTGAGCAACCTAAAAAAGTTGTAGAAAATTTTATAAGGAACAAACTTTGTTTAGGAGCCAAGTCATGAAAATGTGCAGAACATGCTCAAATAGGGCCCACAAGATAGAAATTAGTGATGTTCCAACACTTAGAAATTTTCTAAGTGTTGGAGCTGTTTTCCAGTTTCATGAAGGTGACTTTGGAGCCTTGTAGATTGAAATCCATGGCGAATTAGCCCGAGCTCATGTTGAGTCAATTGGAGTACTCACTTAGCTCTATCACGTAGTTTAACTGGATTAGCATTTGGCCGAGCCGATTAGGAGTTAAGCATCATCGAAGATCGCCTATCAGTCGGCTCCATCAAGCCTGATGGCAGCGCTGATCAGGCCGGTCATGGCCAACCGAGGCTAGAGTGTGGCCGCCGTGTGGACGCCATGCGCCCGACTGGCCCTGACCGCGCTGCGCACTGGCCGACGTGAAGTGGAGGACGCCCTGCTGCCTCTCCGCTCGCCCACACGCGCTCTACCTCCCACTCGCTTGTTCTCTCTCGCAAAGCCGCTGCTCGCCATTGCCGACGCCGCTAGCTTTGCCATTGCTGCTCGCTTTCGACGCCGTGCCTTTGGCCAATCCATCTTGGCCATCACTGCATCTTCCTCCACTCCACCTCCTGGACCTCTCGCTCTATCTCTTTGAACCGTTGGTAAGGCACATTTTAATTTCCGTCGCCGGGGACTTCACCGGAGCACGCCATGCTTGCGGTTCACGTGGTCGTGGCACTCCACCGCACCACACACTGCCTTTTCCTCTGGTCTAGCACCGCACTAGCTTGCTGATGCTCTAGTAGGAATAACTTTAGACGCTACCGAGCGTGTGCCTAGGAACACTTCGGTGTGCCTCACCGTGTCCGCCATGGCCGCGAGCACGAGCTCATCGTGGCCGGCTGCCTTTGAACCTTTCCTGCCTCTTCTAGTGTGCACATGAGGACCCATATGAGCCGTAGTGTCTACCTCGAAGACGTAGTCCTAGGATTCGCCGCCGTTGAGCCAGAACATCAATGCCGCCGTGATGCTTGGGGCGCCGTCGTGTGACCGTGCGTACGGCCAAGCTCACCGGCGCTACCCTAGCCGCCCTTACCTTAGATTACCTCTGCGTTAGGTCTCTAGGTAGCTCTAGCGCCTTTCGCCGGGTTATACCGTGGCTGGAATTGGCCGGCATGCCATCGGGCATCACCATTGTCCGCCATGGCCGCCGCCGTCCATGCTCCAAGGGACCATCCGCCGTGCCCCGTACATCCCTCGACGCGGTTCGGCTCGGAGATGGCGTCGGTGATGACGCGACCGCCTGAGCCCTCCGCGGCGGCGAGGAAAAGCTCGCTGGAGCGCCGCGGCAGTCCCTCCCCTATTTTTCGTATCGCTGACGCGTGGGCCAGCTAACATGTGGACCCCGCCTGTCAATCACTATGAATAGAAAGCTAGTTCAATTATTTCAAGTTTTGATGCTATTTTGTAAAATCTATATCTAGAGTTTGGTAGCTCCAAATTAATTGGTTCCAATTTTATTAGGATCATAGTGAAGTGTAGTATTTAGGAAAAATATAACATGAACACTTGTAGTGGAAGTTTTGGATGAATTAAATTAAAACTTGAAATGTGTTTTTAAATGCATGCAAACTTGTTTAAATTATATCTTGAGTTACTGTGCTCCAAAAAATTATGAAATTTTGTTGGTGAGCTCTTCTTGCTTAGTAGAAGCTCTGGTAAAAATTTTAGAGTCATTGCATGTATGGTTTTTGAGTTATAGATTTTCCTTTTATCATTGAACGATCCTTGTGTGAATTTTTGTAATTTATCTATGAATCCAATGACCATGAAATTTTGTGGGGAATGTCCTAGTACCTTAAGGATGCTAGGAAAAATATAAAATATGTTGCTTGACACTTTTCACTAGGGTTTCCTAATTATGTCATTTTAAGCCTTTATGTCTTGTCATTTTTGTGTAGCCTGTTATACTTGCTCAAATGAT